>NC_063182.1:28591003-28891003 GCF_023159225.1 Perognathus longimembris pacificus | reverse complement strand
CACCACATATACAGAAAATGGCCAGAGTGGCACTGTGGCTCAAGTGGCAGAGTGCTAGCCTTGAGCAAAAAAAGAAGCCAGGGACAGTGCCCAGGCCCTGAGTTCACGGCCTAGGACTGGCAAAAAAAAAAAAAAAAAAGAATGAAAACTAGTGTTACACCCTCCAAATTATGGAAAAAGGAAGCATGCCATTTATCTCGCTAGTCTTACTACATCACTGCTGGTAGCTATGTCTAAATTAAGGCATTTTAGACTTCAGTCTGTAAATCAGAACTCTAAAACTTCAGGAAAATGGATTTTGTCCACAATAAAATGATTTTTTTAGCATTAGAAAAATATGAATCATTCAATGTTCGAACAATTAGCACCAAGACTTTTTATAAGAGGATCTTACTGAGGAAAATATAAGAGGCTGAGCTATTTGCCTGGCTTACCTACTCACTTTTCTTCTTTCCCCTCATATAGAGGATTAAAACCAGAGTCTCAGTGCACTTATTTTGAAAAAGCACTCTAACACTTGAGTCACAACCCCATCCTTTTTATTTATATGCAATTTTGGAGACAAGGTCTTACCATGATAACTTGGCCTGGGCTGGCCATGAACTTTTTTTTTTTTTTTTTTTTGGCCAGTCCTGGGGACTGGCTGGACTCAGGGCCTGAGCACTGTCCCTGGCTTCTTTTTGCTCAAGGCTAGCACTCTGCCACTTGAGCCACAGCGCCACTTCTGGCCATTTTCTGTATATGTGGTGCTGGGGAATTGAACCCAGGGCCTCATGTATAGGAGGCAACCACTCTTGCCACTAGGCCATATCCCCAGCCCGCCATGAACTTTTGATCTTTCTGCCTGGGATACAGTTGTGTGCTACCAGCCAGATGCTATTCACTTCTCAGTTCACACCTACACAAAACGTAGATTAAAAGCAATCAGAAAGAAGAGTTTGCTACCGTCTCATTAAGACTATGCAAAGCAGTTCACAGAAGACATTTCCACAAAGTAATCACTACCTGTTGACATTTACTTGAAAGAATATCTGAAAATTTAAGAAGAGATGGATCTCAGGCGAATACAGGAGTGGGTGGGCTAATTTGTATTAAGATTTAGAAGTGACAGTAAAGCAGTAATCAATCCACAACAGTATTGAGTCTTCTACTTCTGGTTGCTTTTAGTGTAGGGTATGCTTGGTGAATTTGGGAGCTGAGTATAAGCATGAGAAGTGTCATGTCTTATGGTTTTATCAGGTGGTATTCTGCGGATAGAGTATAGCTAAAGTAAGATTTGTTTTAACCGGGTGCAAGCCCCGCCCCCAAGAACAGCAATTTAAATCCTGGATTAAAAATCAGCAGGTTTGTTATAATGGTGCAGAATTACAAAAACTCTTGAGAAATGGAAAGATTTGACAAGTCCTGCCTTGTATTCTTCTTGAGAGGCATCTCTCAGTTGCAGTCATGAAGAGCATGGAGTTAGACATCTCGACACCAGGGCCTGGCTCTCTCCTGATACCTGGATGTTGTCTTTCTCCTTGTCAAGTACCCTCAACTGCCTCATTTGAATTTCAGAAGCTTGTGAGAAATGAAATAGTTAAAAGGAACGGACTTATGAGGGATCACAAACTGTCACAGAATTTAGTTTAATGATTCCTATTTTTTGAAGGTAGACTGGAAAGAGAGAAATATGATTGGTTTAACAGAGAAGATTTGCCCAATAAGTCTCAATACTTTCAGACTGGATGGTCTGGCAAGTAAGGAACCAGTTGGTTTAGGTAAGGACTAGGTAAATAGGAAATATACTAGTCCAGTTAATTTTTCTAGGCAAACAAAATGATAGGTCAGAATAATTAAAATTTAGCAAGTGTATTAAATAACACTATTTTGGTTAATATAACTAACCACATCTTCCTACTGTCTACATAAAAATAAATCATGTAGGGCTGGGGATATGGCCTAGTGGCAAGAGCGCTTGCCTCCTATACATGAAGCCCTGGGTTCGATTCCCCAGCACCACATATACAGAAAATGGCCAGAAGTGGCGCTGTGGCTCAAGTGGCAGAGTGCTAGCCTTGAGCAAAAAGAAGCCAGGGACAGTGCTCAGACCCTGAGTCCAAGGCCCAGGACTGGCAAAAAAAAAAAAATAAATAAATAAAATAATAAATAAATCATGTAGAAATTCTTAAGACTCCAGAAGGCATTATTTATTATTAAGATATCCAAATTAAATAGTGTTAAACATAAGTAATTCATTTGTTGCAATTTCATAAATAATGAGGTTTGCATTTAAAACTTGGGAAGTAAACAATTGCCAGTTACAATGGCTGATAATGTGAATGCAATGTCAATAATAGCTATTTTTTATTGGATTTGATTTAATAAGTAAAGAAGTTTTAAAAAAGTAAGAAAATATTCAGAGCATTTGTTTAGTTTTAAAATACATTTTTTGAAATCCCACTAGTAATCGTGAACAATTTTGTATTCTTCCTTTCTTCTTCTTCCTCTTTGTAGCATTGAAGGAAAGCCTTATCTCTCTCTCTGTGCATGTGCATGTGTGTCTGTGTCTGTGTGTGTGTGTGTGTGTGTGTGTGTGTGTAGGGGGTATATGTATGTTGTAGAAGTTTTTCAAATTCTGCTGTGAATATTTTTAATTTATCCATTATAATTATTTTGTAATCATTTTATCTGATTGGACCACGTTTAAATTTTTTCTTATTTAAAAAAATCATTAAACTTAAATAATGCTCTGATGATATTTCTAGCAAAATAATTGTCAATCTACATTTGTCACTCTAAACGTTTAATAGTTACTGAAGATATTTTCTTTATGTTCCTGAGTATGATTTCCTCTTTCTGTTACTAATTTGTTCAGCCTAAATATCCTCCACTAATCCCATAAGCATTTCAAGCAATGATTCTTAACATCCCATGTAATAATTCATTTTGCTTTGTGCTTTGAAGATTTATCAACATTTAAGGAGTCAATGCATTTTCACCTAACTAAAAAATTACATTGATTTAAGAATTTGATTTACAGTTTCTACTTTACCCTTTGTTAGTAGAAGCTAAAACATGACACATTAAGATTCATTACTATGGTTAAACCAGTAAAGATTGTACTTCAGTTATTTGATTATGTCCAACACAAGTAACAACATATTTTTCCATATTTGGGTTGATTCTTTTGTCTCCTTTTTCATATACTGACTAATAACCAAAGAAATTATAACTGTCACGTATAGAAGTACAGAAATGTATTAGCTCAGCTATCCTCAGAACAGCATAATCACATGAACAGTCAGAAAAATATTTTCTTCTTAGTATCATACCGAAGTTCCTTAATGTATAAGACTTGTGGGTTAACTAAACATAACTGAAAATTTATATAGGTTTTCTGACAAAAAAGAGATTGATATTACAGTCATAGATTTGCTTTGGAGAAAGGTCCCTACAGAATTCTGAAGCTATCTTCTACTCACTTTAGTAAATATGTGACTTCTAGAAATAATCTTGAGGCACGAAACTTACCTAGCTTATTTAGTAGCAGATACAAGATTGAAATTCAGTGTTGCCTGACCATTGGGCAGAGTCTCATTAGAAAACAAGTCACTGGCTTGGAAGGATGTCTTTAACAAAGAAAACGAAAACAATTAAAATGCATCTTTCTGGAGTACATGACATTTTAAAATCTGAAATGGCAAAATATATCACTCATTCAATTTTACCAAATTCTGGAGCAAACATCAGATGATAGCCCAAGAAGTAAATGACACTAAAATATTTTTCTCCAAGTGAGAATTTTTCTTTCAGTGTGACTTTTGACTCTAGAATAGCTTTCTATAATTGCTAGCACCCTACAAACAGAAATCATAAATAAGCTGCCAGTGTCATCCTTTCATAACAAATTGATTTGTAGAAGTTATCTTTTAACACAGCCTATTTGTAGATATAACAAGACACTTGATATTTCTTAAAGCATTTTTTCTTCTATGCAATTATCAAACTCATTTGGTGATTATGTATGTATGTATGTATGTATGTATGTATGTATGTATGTATTTTTCTCAGTAGCGACAGCCTAGATGGGGCAAATACTGATTCTTAATAAATGGCTCATAACCTTGTTTCTTTCCAAGTTGTGATGTATGCCAGATCTAAGATAGGTCACACAATACTTTCCGACTGGGTTAATGCCTTTTAAATTGAATTTTAGTTGCTAGCATACATGTGCTTGTTGTTGACAAGAAACTTACAGAGAGGAAAGAATGGTGTCTGGTACCACATTAGCTATATTTTACATCTCATAAATGAAAACATAGTGTAGTAAGTTAATTAACTGTGTGGGACTCTGCAGCTGCCATTGAAAGTGATATTAAACGGGAAGTTCTATATGAAAATTCAGTTGACAAGTTTCTGTTCAGAATCTATTCCTGTCAGTTTAACAGTGGAAACCAACCTTTCAGCTTAAGCCAAGTTTACTTAAAAAATAATTATGACTAAAGTTTTGGTCCCACTGGAAATGAAGTGTATCTTTAGATGGTTTCATGTATCTACAACATTGGAGCAGTTGCTAGATGTGGGTGTTTGCTATCTAAAGAGACTTACTTCTAAACTTGCACTGGGATCAAATGACAGTTACAGACCTACCAGTGATCTTTCATTGATCTTTTATGACACGCACAGAAAACCTCTTTTAATACTTACTGTCAACTTGATCACATATTAGATAACGTGCAAATACAGCCTGCATATTTATCATTAGCTTTTGTTGATTATAGTTTCTTTCAAGCCCAGGAGTTGAATTTTCTCTCAATTCTCTAATAATTTATTTACTTTGCTGCTAAATTCTCAACTATTATAATGTTAGCAAAAGCATATTTAGTGAAACCAAGAAGTTTTCCGTTCATATATTTTAAGCACAAAAGTTATTCATGTTTTCCATGAGTTCATTATATTTATAAAGCATAAAATATAGAGATTTTTGTTCTTTTATTTCTTCATATACTCTGGACAGCTGGATTTTTTAATTTTTTTTTTTTGTCTGTCATGGGGCTGGAGCTCAGCGCCTGGGTGTTGTCCCTGAACTACTTCACTCAAGGGTAGTGCTCTAGCACTTAGTGCCACAGCTTCACTTCTGGGTTTCTGGTTGTTAATTGGAAATAAGAGCCTCACAGACTTTCCTCTCCAGACTGGCATCTGACCTTGACCCTCAGATCTCAGCCTTCTGAGTAGCTAGGATTACAGGCATAAGCTACCACTGCCTGGCTTTCACAAAGCTCTTATATACAGCTGTAACTTTAAAAAATAATTTTAGCCTTACTTTCGTTACAATTTCAAAAATTATTACTTACTGAAATCACAATATTTTTACTGATAATCATTGTTTTCAATCTTCTATGCACTTACCTATGATAATTTTTCATGCACAGATTTAAGGACTATATGATTAGTTTAGTTATATATAAGAAAAAGATATACTGGCATCATTCCTTTTTTCAGTTTAGAAGGGAAATTTTACATTAATTTTGTTGTCTGCATAAAAACTTTGACTTTTATATTTTGATAGGCCTTGTATTTTCACCATTTTGTTGCCTTGAAAGGCACTTTTACCACGGTTGCTGCTCCTATTAAAAATATAAACTACTGATGAGCCTGTAACAGCATTGGAACAACACATAATGCATTACTATCTTAGGAGCTATTCCAATGAGCTTATTTTCTTCCAAAAGCTAGAATCATGTATTTTTAAAATTGATCAACTCCTTTAGTACTCCTTTAGCATCATCTTTTCTAAGAATGAATTCAATAAAGATGTGTAACTATGGCATCTATAAGATATATTTTAAAGTGTTTTGCTGCTTCTCTTTTTTATGCCACAGAAAAGGCACTGTTACTGGAAAGTCCCTCTCATTACTAATTGACGGGCAGTGTGCGCTTTGTGACATAGTGAAAAAGGCTTTTTCTCTTTTGTACTTCCAAACTACCAAAGCCTCTTTCTATCTGCACCTCTAACCTACTCACCTCAAGCTTGCAACCACCCCAATACTGGTGGAGCACACATTCAAAGCCTTCTACACCAACCCGCTTAAACTCTGTTCAAAGGAAAATGATAACATCAACTAGCTGACAAGCAGACCACATCCGTGCACTCTCGGCCAGCTTTGTCATTTTCACAGAAAATAAATTTTTGATGAAATACAGGTGCCAAGGTTTTAACTATTTTTCCCCAAATAAATGGTTATTAATGAATCTATAGCAAAGATTCTGTTTTGTTTTGTTTTTTAATTCTCACTTTGGGTGAAGAATCACTGTGTGATTCCCAGAATGAATGACTTCTATAGTTTTTCAATTTATAAACCCATAGTTGCTGATCTCAGCTCTAATTCTCTTGTAATCTGTATACTTTTACAATAAATTGTGATGATGTTGGTAGTATTTCCACCAGTTTTGTAATTTCATTAGTTTTATATATTACAAAGATTCCTTCTGTACGTAGTTACTAAGCAACTTATTTTAATTATTGTAATCTATCCCTTTCCTCCCCAACTTAATGTCATTTGAGTCTATAGAGTTCCATGGAAAGGTAGAACACTTCTTGATGAGATAGCTTTAGTTCATGTTCATCTCTGTCATTTATTGGGATAGAAGCTGTTTGGTGTCCAGTTAACTAGATGCTCCAAACAAATCTTAGATTACACTTCATCTTTAGAAGTGTACTCATTGTTGGAAGTCCAAGGCCTTTCAACCCAGCTTACAATTTGACTTTCAGAGCCTTCATAAGAAGCTGAAGCTGACATAACTGACATGTAAACCAAGTTTCCAAGGGCAACATAGTGATTAGATATATGATTTCCAAGTTATGAGACACCAATAGATTTGTCAGATACCTATTAGAATTGTGGTTATATTTTGCAATATTGACAGCATTCTGGCTGTGTCTGTTTTCTCATCTACCTATTTAGTGTATACTTGTATTTTGTTTTTGCAAAGGTTCTCACATCTGTGATCAATGTAATATTAGAGATTGCATCAGTTAAGTCATCAATTAAAAAGAGATCTTAAAAGACAATGTCCAGACAAGCTGGCTGAGAAGTGTATTTCTTCTATATCACTGTGTACTTCATATAGTCATTTTTCCTTTAAGGAAACCAACTTATATCCATTCCAAAATGTACTCAAAGGACCTGGGTTTAAAAACTTGGAAATATTCCAGATGACTTCCATTGCCCATGGAAAATTTCAGAGTCCAAGACTGACAAGCAAAAAGGGTACAAAAGACAATAAGAAACAATCAGCTATCTTTATGATACTTAACCGAAAGCAATTTCTACACATCTTTTCTTTGATTCTGCCCAATTTATTTCCTCTACTTTCGAGCTTAGAAGAAAACCTTCATAGACATTTAGTGCTACAATTTAAATTATATTTATGAAATGCATAATCTGCATAAATTTGTTTACTGGGAAATATTTAATAGTTCACTGTAGTCTAGTTCAACACAGTTTTGAGTTATTTCCATTTACCTTAACTAGACAACATTAAAAACTACAGAAAACTGAATAACACTAGAAGAATATTTAATTATGCAAAGTCTAGTCATCCTAACTATGTTTTATACAATAAAATAGCTTTTCTTTAGCTTAATTTATAAATGATACCCTTTCTCCCTATCACAAATGGTCATATGTACGATTCCTTTACAAAGTCATTGAAAACCTTTTGCAAGCACATTATATTTCCCACAGAATCTATTCCTGTAGAATTGGATGGCTAAATTACCTCTTGAAATTAAGTTTATTAATCTGTTTTACATGTTTACTTTGTAAATGGAGTTGCCAGCTCTTGGATACCCTGTCCTTAATGCGCAGCGTTGCTTGGATTTCCTGCAGAAAGAACATTCTTCGCTTCCTAGACGCAGAGCGAGATGTCTCGGTGGTTAAGAGTAGCTTTAAGCCTGGGGACGTCATCCACTATGTGCTCGACCGACGCAGGACCCTGAACATTTCCCAGGATCTGCACAGCCTCCTACCAGAAGTTTCACCAATGAAAAATCGCAGGTTTAAGACCTGTGCGGTTGTTGGAAATTCTGGAATTCTTCTGGACAGTGGATGTGGAAAGGAGATTGACAACCACAATTTTGTAATAAGGTGAGTTTCCTTCTCATCTCATGTGTTGTATTTTTTCAGACATTTTACATAGAAAATCGGAAGACATGTTGGAATTTAATATTATATTAAACACTACTTAAGCATCTGTCTTTGCTGTCCTTTGCTGTTTCCTATCTAAATCTCTATTCAACATAGAATAGTCGATTAAAATAGATTCTTAATTGACCATTGTATAGATGATAAAAGTTAGTTTTCAGGGTTGGGGAAAAGTACCAATTTTATTATATATAATATTTATGAAAAACGTTTTCTTAATATCTCATCTGTCTATTCATTACCTTTTTTTAACTGCAGGGTTTGTATGAGATAATGAAGATTATAGTGGCGCACAGTGGTACATTGCCTGTAGTCCCAGCTAGTTGGGAGGAGGACATTAATGTAAACTGCAATTCAGGACCAACCTAGGCTAAAAGCTAGTCAGAACTTATCTCAACAAAGAAGTTACAATAAGACGGGTCACATCCATATTCCAGGTTAAATTAGAGGCATTGGTATGAAACCACAACCCCAGGCAAGTCCTGACTCAAAAGCAGGAAACCTTAACTGGAAAGTACTTAAAGCAAAACATGTGACTTAAGAGGTAGAACATCTGCCAAACAAGCACACATCCCTATATTCAAACCCTAATATAATAATAGTAAATATTATTAGAGCAATAGGTTATAAAGATTGCAACGTACTGATGTGATAGATGTTAGCTAATTATGTATTTTTCTTCATAATTACTTGGTAGACTCAAAGAACACAGTTTTTCAAGCCTGTATTTTATTTTCTTGGCCAAATTACCTTCAGTGTTCATTATTTGTGGTATTTATGATATGTTAATAATTTTTAGACTGAGTTTTCTCACATATTTAAGCATCCTTATGTGTTTTTTGTTGATGGTCAAAAGACATTTGATGAACTGTTTTGTTAACTTTTTATGAAGTATAATATTTGATAAGACAAATGGGATTTGGATTGCATTGCTGATACTAATTCAAATATCTGTATAATTTTTTGAGTCAATTTACTTCTTTGGGGGAAATTGCTGAATGCTTGAGATGTATATTGAAATAAAAAATGCTGGGACTGGGAATATATATGGCCTAGTGGTAGAGTGCTTGCCTCACATACATGAAGCCCTGGGTTCCATTCCCCAGCACCATATATGTAGGAAAAAGCCAGAGGTGGCTCTGTGGTTTAAGAGCTAGACTGCCAGCATTGAGCAAAAAGAAGCCAGGAAGAATGCTTAGGCCCTGAGGCTGAGCCCCAGGACTGACAAAAAGAAAAAAAGAAAAAGAAAACACAGATGTATAATATAAAGGTAAAACTGTCTTTGTAGGACAGAGATAATAGGGAAAGTATACTGAGTATTGGTGAATATTTGAAATTCCTGGAGACACACTGGAATACATATGAAAATAGAGATCTTAAAAACTCTCTTTGAAATAGTTTTCAAAATAATGTATTATATTGTGAATGTATCAACTACAATTAAGACATGATTTGCAAAACAAAAAAAAATCTGTAGTAACTTTAAAAAAAAATCACACCTCTGCATTACTGGGTATGTACAATGATAGCAACAAAGATACCTGTAAACATTATACTATGTTTTTTCACCTTTTCTCAGTTACATTCAGGGTTAAATATTGATTGAAAACAAGTCTTTAAAACTCTGACATCTTAAACTAATTGAACTACAAGATAAACCCTGTACACAGATTGGAAAAATCATGCAGAAGTGAAAGAGAAAAGATACGTGATGAGGGAATGAAAACAGAAGTGCTTCAAACATTGATGTCTAGCTGGCATTTGGTTATAAGGAAATTGTAAGGTTTTTAGAGTTTGTGCAGTGACTAAAGCATACACATAAAAACACGTATTAGGATAGGCTGAAAGGCATCTCAGTATAAAGATGGTAGTTTAGAAAGGCGATTGAAGACAGTGATTCAAGACTGAAGACAATGATTCAAGCATGACTCACTTTTTTCTCCCTTTTATTGTCAAAGTGAAGTACAGAAGGGTTAGTTTCATATGTAAGGCAGTGAGTATATTTCTTGTTCAACTTGTTACCTCCTCCCTCATTTCCAACCCTCCCCTCCCCCATTCTCTCTCCTCCCCCCCTCCTGTAAATTGTACAGTTGGTTTACACCATGGTGGTTTTATAAGTATTGTTTCCCCTAACTTTGGCCTTGGGGCCTGCCCAAGCTGTTAAGTTCAGCTTCATCTCTGACTAAATTAAACACTACTTTTACATGTGGTCAATGAGAGAAGTTTGGCAGTTGGAGTTTAAGATTTATTCTTTGATTTTACTTTGTGTTGTAGCTTTCTTGCACCAAGGTTTATGGACTGGATTCTATGCATTTTCTTTCCAGTTCAAAAAAATGAATTCCCTCATAGTACATTGAACCCCTTGAAAGTGGATTTCTAACTTCTTCTCATATCAAAAGTGCCTGGTGACACTCCTTGAATCACATCACAGTGTGTTTTTATTTTCCCTACATTCTGTTCCTAGAAACTGTCTATCCAGAACTTTATCTCTCTTTCTCTCTCTACAATTGTCTTTGGCTAGAGTATAAGTTTCTAGACTTCTGGGCTTTAGCCTATTGGTGAGAAAAATTCTCATTACAGGAAATCCTACTGCTCATCTCCTTTTATTTCCTCTGCAGGTAAGAACTGTGCTCTGTTTCACTGGCCAAATGAAACACTAGGCCACCTGGCAGGATTGTCCTTGAAGTTTTACAAGTTATTGAGAATGTACATAATTACTAACCAATTGTGGGCTTCATTCAGCAAAATACCAAGGATCTAGGTCATGGATAATTCTTTCTTTTGCCACGAGGCTACATTCCCAGCCCCTTTCTAAGCCTTTAATGACACAGACCCCCAATATTTGTACCTAATATGTCTACTTAAAACTCTATATTCTCTAGCTGGGCACTGGTGGCTCACACGTATTATATTAGCTACCCAGGACGCTGAGAATTTAGGATCTCAATTCAAAGCCAGCCTGAGCAGGAAAATCCCCAAGACTCTTATTTTCAATTAGCCACCAGAAAACTGGAAGTGCCACTGTGGCTCAAAGTGGTATAGTGCTAGTCTTGAGCAGAAGAAGCTGAGGGACATCTCCCAGGCCCCGAGTTCAAGCCCCATGACTAAAACCAAAACCAAAACCAAAACAAAATGTATTCTCTTTAGATCATTAAACTCCAATTTTAACCTTGAGATACTTTTTGATCATTTCTACAGAAACTAAACTCCAATTCTGTCTACTTTACTTCTCTCTTACATACTTTTCCTGCCCAAACTGTGTATTCTCTTATCCCCAGAATTTGAATCTGCCTTGTAGCAGTACTGGCCAGTGGATTTTCAGTTCTGCTGTGTGGTCTGGAGCTACTATTGTTTACCAAATGACAATAAATGCTTCAATAGGGGAACTCTTTTTGCAGCTTCTTATCTGAGAACTTGAAAGTGCAGTTTCATTTCACTCAGTTACATTTCAGTATATTCAACCTCAATAAGCTCTTTGCATGTTTTCAGACTACTGAGGATAAATTATCCACATATCCAAACTTTAAACATAAAATTCTTTGCCTACTTACCTGAAAAAAGCAAGTGGTGTGGGAAAAAACACTTGGAGAACTTTGAGAGTAATATGGAAATATTTGATACACAAAAAATTAATGTGGAATTACAAAAGTTATGGTATAAAGATATATTGAATAGAAAATATAGTTTCCATTCATAATAGACTTACCATTATAATTTGTAATGAGAGTTATATTAACAAGAATTTTTAGAATTTTGGAACATCGTTTCACATTTTCTCAACACATTCCTGTAAATATACAACCTGCTAGATTATTCCATAGTTACTGACTTCCCTATATAAACATTACCTGCATATAAAACTAGAAATTTTAGATCAGAATGAAATTTTGATATAAAGAGGGACATGTGTTAGTAGTAGCATTTAGTAAACTATAATGTGGAAATTCAGTGAATCCAATATTAACTCATCTCTTCCAGCTTCTCACTCCTTTATTCTGAAGTTGGAATCTTCCTAGATTGCAGTCTGAAACATATTCTACCACTATCAGAATCTGTCACTTTCCCTTTGACAGTTTTGTATTACATATTTATTGCTTTGTTGTTTAATAGAATGCAGGAGAGACAGATTTCCAAAGCTTTTTGTTAGTCTTTAGAGAAATTATCTGCCATGTTTATATGTTTTGTAAATATTAGGGTAAGATAGGTAGACAAGAGGACAGGCAATAAGCACTGAAGGAAGGAATGGGGAAGAAGGAAAAGAACGAAGAGGGAATGAAGAAGGATGGATGGAAACAGACTCACTCTGCATGAAAGACAATTACTTCCACATAGCTCAGTCTTGCTTTCACCGAGTTCTTGGCTATCTAGAAAGAGAGGGTCACATTTTCTCCTTTAGAACACCCACCTGTCCAGTTGTTACCTCTTCTCATCCTTTGGTAACCAGGTCTCAGAAGAGGACATAAGCTCTTTTTGTAATTAATTTTACAAAAGTTTTCTCACTGTCCTTTATGGGGTAAATCATTAACCTAGCCCTTATCTGGATTTTAGTCTACTGTTTAACCTTGAAAAAATGAGAATCTTTTTATATCTGCCTCTTCATTTTTTTAAACGAAACATGTATTGTGAGCTGGGCATGTGTGTACCGGTGGTTCATGCTAGATATCCAGGAGGCTGAGGTCTGAGGATTGCAATTCAAAGCCAGCCCAGGCAGGAAAGCCCACGAGACTCTTACCTCCAATTAACCACTAAAAATATGGGCATGGAGGTGCTCCTCAAATGGTAGAGCACTGGCCTTGAGGAAAGCAAAAACAAAAACAAAAACCTTACCAGGTCCATCATATTATTCTTAAAAAAACTCAGTGTTCATAAACAATCTATTGGTCAGGTTGATGTTCAATTTTTATAGTCTTAAGTATGATTTTTTTAAAAGGAGGTTAAACCTTCCTGTACCAATTTGCAATATGAAAACCATTGGTTGGTTGAGTGTTGCAAATGGTAGAGGTTCTTATGAGTAGAACTTTAGGTGGCTCCTTGTACTTTTCCAAGGTATGATACTTCCTAAGTTTCCTAAGAACTCAATAGCAACCAGTCCTGTAAGTGTATGCTTGTATTATGGAATAAACAAGATGTATAGACCACAAAGCAAATCATCTTAATAAAGGCCTAAAAACAATTGTCACAACCATGTTATTTTCTCTGTTGTACATTTTTACTACTTTTCTAAACTAGAAGTTGAGGGATTTTCCATTAATAGGTGGTGGATCAGAGGAATATAACTCAGGTTTGTTTGCTTTTCTATTTTCCTGGAATTAAATCTGACATTGTCAGAAAAAAACTTAAAAGTATCTCTTGTATAGAATGTATTACTGCAGAAAATCATCTTTATGGTTTAATAGCTAATTGAGTGATTCCTTTGGGCCTCACATTATCATTTTAATTATGAATTTATGAATGCCCCCTGGCATATTCTATAATATTCAATAGCAAACATACTTAAAAGTTATTCTCAATACTTGTATGCTGAAAATATATATTTTTTTTACTCAAGCAGTAAACAAGACACTAGCAGTTGGTTACAATTGAATTGCAAGGGGTGACAAAGTTCAGTTAGCACTTAAAGGCTGCCATTCAAAATAGGAAAAATAAATGAGCAAAAGTATTATGAGAATATGTGAGAATGGAAACATTGTCACTTCTTAATAAAGACTGTTTCTTCTTGCAAATTGGTATATGATTTCTTTTCCTCTATTTTATTAACTAGAATACTTTTCTCCAAACAAGTAAGCCACAGAACTTGACCCTCAGTCTGGTGATGTTAATGTTGAACTATATCCTCTCAATGCCTTTACAAGCTGTACTTTAGTTCCTTCTTAAAGCTTAATTAGAGGACATAGCAAACCCCAAAATTAAGGAAATTATGTCAGGAATAAACAGAATCTAGTGTTATCCATTTTTCCCTGAGTTAAAAAGCAAATTGACTTCATCTTGAAGCTGATGGCTTATAATGGATAGTTGGAAGGTTTGACCATGACTGATTTAAATACAGTGCAAAAGTGACAGGTACCGGAGGTTGAGACAGCAAATGAAAATGTTCAGCCTGTAGATTTTTAAGTCACTTTAGATGTGTTATCTGTTCTCTAGAATACTTATTTTTCTATTTTGACAGATATATTGTGCTTTTGCTTAATAGCTTGATGATTATAATAGTCCTTCAAAACCACAATTCTAACATAGTTTGTTATCAACAGATGAGTAACTTCATTATGAACACAGAGTCTCCAAAGTCATCATAAGGCCTGACTTCTAATTTCTAATAGGTCTTAGATATTTGCTTTAAAATCTTAGCACTTCATTCTTCTTTGAAATCCTTTGCTAGACATATCCAAAAGTTAGAATTATCTCATTTTTTTCATAAAAAATAGAATATTTCAAATTTTTTACTTTTGTGGAGATTGGGAAGATTGCAGGCATGAGCCACAGGTGCCCAAATTCCCTTTTTCTTTCTTTTTTTTCTGACAAGATATAAGTTTTTGAAGAAAAATAACATGTCTGATCTGGTTGGTGAGGGAACAAAGTATTGTGTTCAAGTCGACCTATATATTTATAAATTAAGGCATTCCTTTTAGATAAAAGTATTTATTCAATATTAATTGGAACTTCAGCACTACCTTTTCTATGAAATGGAATAAATGTAAAGGAATGTAATCCTATCATCTTCTCCTACATGTCAGAGTGTATCATTGCAAGAAAACTTGAATCTCTTATTGCAGAAAATGTATTTCAAACAATACCACTAAACATTTTATAATCAATGTAGTTTTATATTCATACACATCAAAATACCTGTAGGTGGTCGATTCCTTTATATGTACATGTCTGGTTGCACAAGAGGAAGTTTGGCCCAGATAGGAAAATAAAGTCAGTTTCTTGACACAAGTTGAACATTTATTCTTTTGGCCCTATAATCTCTGATGACAGTATTTCATAAAACGTGGTGAAGGTCTTATGATGTCAAATTCATCATTTTCCTGGGAACTAGCAAATATTTGGCAAGTATAACTCATATGGGTTGACTATTTACCATCTGCTAGAGGAAACAAGGCAATTGAAGCATGAGAGGAAATATTATTTTACGATTATCTCCAAGGCTTATTTCTTCAAAGACTGATAGGAAGTTTGAATACTCTGGCTTTTACTTTATTGAAACCACAAGAAATCATGATTTCCCTCTATGAGATTTCTCATGAGTAGGAATAGGCACAGATCATAATCTGTACAAAAAATATCACTTTCATATGTAATTGTGTCTCAAGTATTCTCTTTCTCCTCTTGAGGATGAATTCTTCAGTTGTTCAAAATCATTCACATCTCTGGTATTGTTAAGTACAGAGAGGCTTAATTTTATGTAATATAATTTTTAAAATCAATAAAGGGGAAATTCTAAGTATTTGCTTGAGTGATTCTTCACTTCTAACATCAATAGTAATGATACATATAGATAGAAATAAGAAAAATATTAGATATTAAAATTTACTGCAGTAACATATTTTGTGTTTGTATAGTCTGATTTGTTAAATATAATAGATACAGCCACAGTTCATTGTTACATGTCATGGCATTATTACATGTAATAGTAGGTATTAGAATGACCTTGAAAGGTAAACATTGTTATCTTTATTTTATTTTAATTTCTGACTGTGGCTGGCAATAAACATTAGCTTTTAAAAAATATAATAGATACCTAGGGATATATATATATATATCTACATATATATATATACCTATATGTCTATATATAGACAACAGAAAGATAGATAGGTGATAAACGGATGGATTGGTAGATAGATAAGAGATAGATACATTTTTAACCCCAAAAAGTGGTAAGTAAATGGATGAGAGAGATAAAGGCAGATAAATACACACAGAGAGAATATGGCATAAGAATGTGTCTGCACAGGAAAAACATGATATAACATGGAATACAAGAGTCTAATCCAGTTTATTGTGATATTGGATACATTTTTTATTCTCCTTATATTTTAGTGTTTTAATTTAGCCTAGATTTTCATATACACTATTACTTTGTGTGTTGATCATTTATCTATTTTTTTTTTTTTTTTTGGCCAGTCCTGGGCCTTGGACTCAGGGCCTGAGCACTGTCCCTGGCTTCTTCCCGCTCAAGGCTAGCACTCTGCCACTTGAGCCACAGCGCCGCTTCTGGCCGTTTTTTCTGTATATGTGGTGCTGGGGAATCGAACCTAGGGCCTCGTGTATCCGAGGCAGGCACTCTTGCCACTAGGCTATATCCCCAGCCCGATCATTTATCTATTGATAGAGCACAGAATAACAGAATTCCACCACTAATATTTATCCTACTATAAACCCTCCCTAATATTTATCCCATGATATATAATCATTAATTTTAAAAAGTACCATAAAAGTAGCTGTTGCACAGTTTCATAACTTTTTGTAGGAAGTGGCAAGCAGCATATCTCTGCAGAAGAAAAAAGTCCAGAATGGATAACATGTGAATCTGTCTTTCTCATGGTATTATTATTTTGGAGGATACTGTAACCAACGGCTGCAATTGACAACTGATACTATTTGATTGAATGTCATTGCTTACCTTGCTTAAGCAGTGATACTTGGAAAAATAAAGTCAGTAATTTCACAATTATTGGCTAATAGCTTGAAAAGAACTTTAAATTGCTAGCTCTGGAATTTCTGTTAATTTATTACTGTGTATTTCTACTCTCTTTTTCTTCATTGTGTCTTTCCCCATCTTTCTTCTAACCTAAGCTACTTTATTCTATTGAGTCTTTTGTATTTCTTAACCAGCATCCTAAATCCTTTTCCATGACAATCTCATTTATTCTACTAGAATACTTTTTCTCATAAAGCCCAAGAAGATCAAATGGAGATTTATGAGTGGCAATATTTACAAATTTGCATATGTACTATGAAAATTGTGTCTCTAAATTACAGCTTTAACTAAAAGTTTGTTAGAAATACAGAAATTCACATTTTGTACAAGGCCTGTTGACTGACCCAGAACCTGCATTGAATCACGGTGTTCAGCTTTTCAGTGTGACCTGACGTGTGAGATGTTCAGGCCAGGACAGTGCATTCTAGGTAAGGTGGAGCTTTCTCTACCATACCCAATTTAGTTATAATAGGACCTATCAAGAAATTGCACATTACTGCATATAGCATGAATTGACTATAGCACTGAATGACTGAATGAAGAAATTCAATAGGATTTGATTAAAATTTGGATTTTATTCATATATTGGTTAGCTTATAATTTGTGCATTACTAAATTGTCAAATTAAAGTATAAATGGTATCAAATATAAAGGAAGACAACTCAAACCCTCACAGAAAAAAAAATAATCATCTGTGAGAAGTGGTCCAGTGACATTTCAGACTGTGAGAAGCAAGGAAACTCAGTCTTTAACAGCTATTAGAAATTAAATATTAAATAAACAGTATTTCACTAAACAATGAGGTTAATTGTAACAAGCTTGTCAATAGTAGAGATTTTTTGTTATCGTAAAACATACAATGTAGAAGATGTAATATTAAAACTAAATTGATGATGATTGACATTAAAACACAAACAGATTCACATGAAGAATGGACTTTGATTAAAATTTATTGTTTAGGATAAAATGTAATGTAGTGCTACATTGCCCAACAGTCTCCAAAGGGAAGTCAGTTGATGAGGAATTAATATTTTCATTGCTTGATATAAATATAAAGCTAATTAAATTGATTAGCTATATTAAAATCATCAACTATATATTAAGATGGCACTGAATAATGACTTATCGGTCACTGAGTAACAAAGATAATATAAAGAGACAAAGGAAACTGCTCAAATGACCAACAGTATCAACAAACCTAAGTATAAACATTAGTTATAAGTATAATAAAGGATTATAAGTTCTTACGAAATGGAAATGATATTCCAAAAAGTCTTACTTTTTGATGATCCCTCTTCCAAAGAAAAGTAATGATATATTTCAGAGAAAAAAGATGGAGAAATTAACTACCTGGACTAATACAATGTGTTGTTATAATTCAATCACTTTTGCATTCACACTGTGACTGAATTGTCAAAAATCCTTAAATCATAGCGTTGACGATCCACAAATGCTAAATATTTTTATGTTTTCCAAACAGAAATGGGGAATTTCCTGTGTGTGTGTGTGTGTGTGTATGTGTATGCAAAAAATGTGTTCCACTTTCACAAACAATACATTTTTTTTTCTTTTAACGCAACAGGAAAGACCAAATATCCAAGTTTGTATAGAAAGCCAAGTAGAAGAAATGAGAATATTTTTAAAGTTTCATTTAGAAGTAGAAACTTTATATTTTAAGGATACTAACAATACTTTTGTAACATAATGACTACATTACTTTTGTGTGATATTTTTATAATGTTGATTTGTGAATCTTTTTTTTATTTTTGAAAGCTAGTATTTGAATTTTTCAATTATACAAAATATATGTCCTATGTGCAAAATGGATTATAATATAGATCTTAAAAATTTAAACTTGACCTGTATCATTCCTTATACATCTTGCCTTCTCCCCGACTTCCAACCATCCCTTCCCTTATTTTTCTGTTATGTGGTTTATTCAATGCATAATTGCCTGCATTCTAATCATTTCTTCCAGTCATTCTTCTTCTTCACCCATCACCTTTCAAGTATCCATTTTCTAGTACTCACTACAGATCAAGATGCATTGTATGCATAAATCCCCTTGTTAAATTGCAAAAAAGCCAATACATAACTTAAAAATTAAGAAAAATGAAAGGAGGAGTAGGGTGGGAAAGATGAATGAGAATATTCATTGATCAAGAGACACAATATTAATAACTTGCTCTGTTGAATGGCAGCTCCTTTGTATAACTAAAAAAAATAAAGTACATCTTTAAAAAGTTAAAAAAAGCTTTTTTTAGAAAAGTTTTTATTATAAAACTGATGTACAGAGAGGTTACAGTTTCATACGTTAGGCATTGGATACTTTTCTTGTACTGTTTGTTACCTTGTCCCTCATACCCCCCTCCCCCCTCCCCCTTTCCCCCCCTGGGGTGTTCAGTTCACTTACACCAAACAGTTTTGCAAGTATTGCTTTTGTTGTTGTTTCTCTTATTTTACCCTTTGTTTCTCAATTTTGGTATTACCCTTTGAATTTCCTAATTCTAATACCAGTACACACTGTTTCCCATTCACTCAGATAAGATTACAGAGATAGTGTAGATACAATCACAAGAAGGTGATAAGAGACTTCTCTGATGAGGAAATGAGAATGGCCAAGAGACATATGAAAAAATGCTCTACATCACTGGCCATAAAAGAAATGCAAATCAAAACAACATTGAGATTCCATCTCACCCCAGTAAGAATGTCATATATCAAGAAAACTAACAATAACAATTGTTGGAGGGGATGTGACCAAAAGGGAACACTACTTCATTGTTGGTGGGAATGTAAACTGGTTCAGCCACTCTGGCAAGCAGTATGGAGATTCCTCAGAAGGCTAAACATAGAACTCCCCTATGACCCAGCAGCCCCACTTTTGGGTATCTATCCAAAAGACCACAAACAAAATCACAGTAATGCCACCAGCACAACAATGTTCATCACAGCACAATTTGTCATAGCTAGAATCTGGAACCAACCCAGGTGCCCCTCAGTAGACAAATGGATCAGGAAAATGTGGTACATATACACAATGGAATTTTATGCCTCTATCAGAAAGAATCACATTGTCGCATTTGTAAGGAAATGGAAGGACTTGGAAAAAATTATACTAAGTGAAGTGAGCCAGACCCAAAGAAACATGGACTCTATGGTCTCCCTTATTGGGAATAATTAGTACAGTTTTAGGCAAGTCATAGCAGAGAATCAATCGCAAGGCACAATAGTTATACCCTTATGAACACATAAGATGATGCTAAGTGAAATGAACTCCATGATATGGAATCAATTGTTATATTACAGTTGTGACTATTTCAACATCCCATGTGTATCTGTAGCTTCTATTATTGATGATTTTCTTGTATCACCTTCCTGTGGTTGTACCTACACTATCTCTGTAATCTTATCTGAGTATATTAGAAACCGTGTATACTGGTATGGGAACTAGGAAATTGAAAGGGAATACCAAAATTGAGAGACAAAGGGTAAAAAAGACAAACAACTACAAAAGCAATACTTGCAAAACTGTTTGGTGTAAGTGAACTGAACACCTCGGGGGTGGGGAAGTGAAAGGGGGAGGAGGGAGGGGGGTATGAGGGACAAGGTAACAAACAGTACAAGAAATGTATCCAATGCCTAACGTATGAAACTGTAACCTCTCTGTACATCATTTTGATAATAAAAATTTGAAAAACAAAAACAAAAGTTAAAAAAATTAAAATTAAAGCTGAGTAGGAAAATTTCTGTGAATATTGCTATGGGGTTATGTGATATACAGATATTTCTTCAGAGAGTAAAAGATTCTGTTTATAAGATAGAGTCATGATAAATGGAAATGACAGCAAATAAAACTATTTTAAAATTTAAAATGTCTTCTCATTTCTGGAATAAATATTATAAACTGACAAATTTCTACTTATTGATTAGAAAGGTTTTTTCACTTACTGATCTGGCACCAATTTGCATTGATATTGGTACTACAGTGAAATTTATTTAACAGGTTAACTGACATAAATTTTCCCAATATCAAGTTGTAAACATCTACCATAAGCCTTTATCTCTGTTACCATGAGTAACAGACTTGTATCTTTTTACTATTTCCAGTTGTGGAAATCCTTACATGTGGGAAACAATTGCTTAAATACAGATATAGTGCTGAGGTTCACAGCAAGGAGGGATGACTCAGTAAATCACTGTACATTTTGGTGATTACGCATTGCACACAGAATGTTGAACTTCAAGCTATGGATCCAGTAAAATACAAAGTTGAATCATTTCCAAGAATATTCATGGAAGTTGGCAGTAGTCCAATAATGTCCTTTAGAGTTCATCTTGTTGTTAGTTTTTGCGTTATTTTATTTTATTTTTTGCTAGTTCTGGGGCTTGGACTCAGGGCCTGAGCACTGTCCCTGGCTTCCTTTTTGCTCAAAGCAAGCACTCTACCACATGAGCCACAGAGCCACTTCTGGCTTTTTCTGTTTATGTTGCGCCGAGGAATCGAACCCAGGGCTTCATGTATGCAAGGTGAGCACAATACAGCTGAGCCATATTCCCAGACCCTGTTGTTAGTTTTTATTGTGATCAGAAGACTAATATATTAAGAAGCATATAAATGAATGTATTCATAGATAGAAGGACTGAAGTAATAAATAAAAAGTATGATGTGCAAAGGGATTGACATGGAAATCCAGGTTTTTCTTTGACCAAAGACATGTAGAGTAACTTCAATGTTCTAGAAGAGAGGGAGGTATGGAGTGGTAGAAGGTAGATTGGAGAGGGAGGGCAAAAGGAAGAAAATGAAGGACTTAGAAGGAACACCTTGTTTAATAAGTGCTTTAGGAGACACTCAGTAAAAGAAATGGGGTAATCAAATAATACATTACATAGAGAGAAAGTTTGTGAAATATTTGGGACTGCACAAGCCAAGGTTTGGGGATTTTTATCCAATTTTAGCATATTTCTCAGATGAGAAGAAGTCCAAGCATAAAATTCATTATGTTTGCGTACACCAGGCAACATTCTGAGTACAGTTGCAGTTGGATGATGGCTCATCCCAGGTGGTCTCAGATTGCCACTCAACATTCAGTTTGGTCCATTTGAGATTTGGGATTTTCATATTAGGAATGCTCAACCTGGAATCATGACAACAGTCTGCGTGTGAGCTGGGGTTGGGCAGAGGAAGCAAGTGACATTCAACTGGTAGCAATAATATGAACTTGTGTGCAAATGGCAGTTAAGATCATATGTCATTGTTGGAAAATGTGCTGCAGATTTGATGACAGATGGTAAAGAGGAAGGTAATGCGGACTAACCCAAATTTCTTCTTACAGATTCCTTTAAGGTAGGGTGACAAATTCATTTTCCACAGCCCAGGAAATTTAGTAAACTTCCTTAAGAGGATTCAGAAAATTAACAAGTGAACAACACAGCTGTCTTCTGCCCAATTCATACTCAATTTTTTTCAGACGAAGAGTAAACATTTATTGCCTACCATTTCAAACAATTGTCAATGCCCTAAATTGGGAAGTTTTAATTATTTGTTTATTATGAAACATTAAACACAATTTTAAGGTTTTCTTTTTTAAAATTTTTTTCTTGCTCCGTAACCAAGTCTCACTTGGAATTTGTCAGCTATCATTTGGTGGCTGTGTCACCATACCCATCAGAAACTTTCATAGAGTATATTCCAGATATTCTTTGGTCTTCATTCTTATTAGCATCAATTAGTTGTACAAGGGCATTTCACTTGACACATCCATATATTCATACACTGTTCCTTGAGCAGATTCACCCCCTCCATCGATTTCCTCCCACTCTGCCCTGCCAACCCACTCCCAGCCAATGTTCAGCAATCCCTTTCCATGCAAGCACATATAGTATTTTGAAGCTAAATATATTCCAAATAGGGTGACATCATGACAGACAGAAGTGGGAATTCCATGTTATTGTCTGATATTTTAAGAAGGTACTAGTGACTCTTAAAACACAGACTAACAAACCCTAAGAATATATCAAACATGAAAGGAATCCAAAATCAAAACCACCAAGCGGAATTTTACAGTATTATACAGTTTCTCCTGTTGTAATCTATGGACTGGATAAAAGTACTACTTTTTTCCATCAAGGCAGTTATATGCCCAAAAGATCCTGGTGTTGGTTAAAGAAAAAAATCACAACCCCCTTTCTCTTAAAAAATTCTTTTTTCTTTACTGTCAAATTGAAGTACAGAGGAATTACAGTTTTATATGTAAGGCAAATTGCTGCTCTAACTTTTTACCTCCTCTCTCATTTTGTACCCCCTCCCCCCTCCCCACTTCCCTCCTCCCCATGAGTTGTATGGTTAGTTTACACCGTTAGTTTTTTAAGTATCTCTTTTTCAATGGTTTGTCTTTTTATGCTTTGTATCTCATTTTTGGTATTCCCTTTCCTTTCCCTAGTTTCAATACACATCTATACATTATCTGGTACTAAGACCAGTTACAGTAATAGCAGGAGTAAAATCACAGGAAGGGAATATGAGAGAACAGAAGTTACAGTTTCACATGGCATGTTGAAATTAACTACAGCAATGCTATACCACTTATTTCTACAACATGGAGTTCATTTTGCTTAGCATTATTTTATGTGTTCATATGGGCATAGCTATTGAGCTGTTGTGCTCATCTGCTGTCTATTCTAGATATGTACTACTTATTCACTATAAGGGAAACCATAGGGTTTATGTTTCTTTGGGTCTGGGTCATTTCACTTAGTATGATTTTTTCCAAGTCCTTCCATTTCCTTATGAGTGGTGCAGTATCATTCCTTCTGATAGAGGCATAGACTTTCATTGTGTGTATGTACCACATTTTCTTGATCCACTCATCAGCTGAGGGGCATCTGGGTTGGTTCCATATTTTAGCAATGACAAATTGTGCTACAGTGAACATAGTTGTGCTAGTGGCTTTGGTGTGGTCTTGCTTGTAATCTTTCAGGTACATGCCCCCAAGTGGGGCTGCTGGGTCATAGGGGAGCTCTATGCTTAGATTTCTTAAGAACCTCTACACTGCTTTCCAGGGTGGTTGACTAAGTTTGCATTCCCACCAAAAATATAGTAAGGTTCCCTTTTGTCCACATCCTCTCCAGCATTTGTTATTATTAGTTTTCCTGAAAATGGACATTCTTACTGGGATGAAGTAGAATCTCAGTGTTGTTTTGATTTGCATTTCTCTTATGGCCAGTGATGTAGAGCACTTTTTCATGTGTCTCTCAGCCATTCTCATTTCCTCTTGAGAGAAGTCTTTTTTTATGTCTTTAGCCCATTTGTTGAGGGGGCTGTTGGTTCTTTGAATATTTGTTGTTTGAATATTGGAGAAATTTAATTTTTTGAGTTCTGCATATATTTTAGATATGAGGCCCTTGTTCATTATATGGCTGGTAAAGATATCCTATTCTGTGGGCTTTCTGTTTATCTTGAAGCTATGTCTTTTGCCATGCCAAAGCTCTGCAGTTTGATGAAGTCCCATTTGTCCAAACTGTCTTTGATTTGTTGCTTTTCTGGGCCTTTGTTAAGGAAGTTTCATTCTATGCCAAGGAGCCCAAGTGTTTTTCCTACTCTTTCTTGTAGTGTTTTCAGAGTATCTGATTTTACTTCCAGGTCTTTGATCCATTTGGAATTGATTTTGGTGTAGGGTGATAAATAGGGATCTAGTTTACCTTTGTTACAAGTGTTGGCCAAGTTTTGCCAGCACCATTTGTTAAAGAGGCTATCTTTCTTCCAGACTATTGTTTTAGCTCCTTTGTCAAAGACTAAGTAGCCATAGGTCTGTGGGTTCATTTCTGGGTCTTCAGTGCTGTTCCATTAGTTCTCAGGCCTGTTCTTGTGCCAGTACCAAGATGTGTTTATTACTATAGCTTTGTAATACAGCTTGACATTTGGTATTATAATTCCTCCAGCACTGTTATTTCTACTTAGGATTGTTTTTGCTATTCGGGCCTTTTATTGTTCCAAATGAATTTCTGGATTGCTTCCTCTATTTCACTGAAGAATGGTGTTGGGATATTGATGGGTATTGTATTGAATTTGTAGATAGCCTTTGGCAATATTGTCCTTTTGACAATGTTAATCCTCCCAAGCCAGGAGCATGGGAGCTTTTTTCATTTCCTTAGTTCTGCCTTAATTTCGTTTTTCATGTTTTTAAAGTTCTCATCATAGAGATCTTTCACTTCTTTGGTTAAAGTTATTCCTAAGTATTGTATGCATTTTGAGACTATGCAAAAGGTGTTGTTTTCCTGATTTCAACCTCGCTCTTCAGGTTGTTGGCATATATAAAAGCCATTGATTTTTGAGTATTTATTTTATATCCTGATACTCTGGCAAAGTTTTGGATCAGCTCACTTGACTTGGGAGTAGAGTCTATGGGGTTCATTAGATACAGGATCATGTCATCTGCAAAGAGAGAAAGGTTAAGTTCGTCTTTTCCTATTTGGATCCATTTTATATCTTGCTCTTGCCTAATTGCTCTGGCTAGAAATTCTAGTACTATGTTGAAGAGGAGAGTAGAGAGCAGATAACCTTGTCTTTCTCCTGAATTTAAAGGCAATGGCTTTACCTTTTCACCATTAAGTATTATGCTCGCTGTGGGTTTTGTCATCGAGAGTCTTTATTATATTCAGGAATGTTTCCTGGAATCCTTGTTTCTCCAAGGCTTTTTATAATAAATGGGTGCTGGAGTTTTATCAAATGCTTTTTCTGCATCCAGGGATGTCATTCTATACCTTGCTCCTCTTGATGTGGTGGATTACATTAATTGACTTGCATATATTGAACTAACTTTGCATCCCTAGAATGAAACCAGTTTGATCATAGTATATGATTTTTTGACGACTTGTTGAAGTCGGTTGGCCAGAATTTTGTTGAGAAGCTTTGTGTCAATGTTCATCAAGGAAATGGGTCTAAAGTTCTCTTTCCTTGATGAGTGTCCGTCTGGTTTTGGGATAAGGGTTATATTAGCATCATAGAATGTGTTTGGTAGTGAACTTTTACTCTGTATTTCATTGAATAGTTTGAGGAATGTTGGTATGAGATCTGTTTTGAAGATCTGACAGAATTATGCTGTGAATCCACCTGGACCTCACAACCCCCTTTCTCTTAAGGAACTGAACACCTTAACTAAATAATATACACTTTTAAATCTGATTTTCAAATTCTACCTCTTTACTTGTTTGTTTTTATTTTACTTTTTTCCCTGACATGGGTTTAAGCTCTGAGCCTAGACTCTTTCACTAAGATTCTTTTGCTCAAGGCTACTGCTCTACCATTTGAGCCACAACACCACTTCCAGGTTTTTCTGAGTAAATTATTGAAGATAAGATTCTCACAGACTTTCCTGCCCAGGCTGGCTTCAAACTGCAACTCCCAGATCTCAGTTGCCTGATTAGCAAGGATCATAGAAGTGAGCCACTGATGCCTGGCTTCTCTTAGTCCTTAATTGTTAAAATTTGTTTTTAAGCTTTTGTTGTAAAGGTGATGTTATGTAAGTGAGGAATCGAGTACATCTTTTTGAACAGTGTTACGCCTTCCCTCATTTTCTCTCAGTTTTTCCCCTCCCCTATCCCTATTCCCAAGTTGTACAGTTCAACATGGTGTCTAATGAGCACCAATGATGGAATAGTTCACCCTTTGTTCCACCATTTCTGTGCCTCCCCTTCCCCTCCTGAAATCAAATAAAATACCTTCCGTAGGCCCAAAATTCTTTTTATATAAGATGAGGACATGAAACAATATCTTTTCTTTTTTGTCCATTTGCAGAAATGCTTGAGGTAATGTGTGTGCAAATGTTTCATATAAACATAATGTGCAAATGTTTAAATTTTCCCTCTTATGCTTTAGGATTAACTTTTAGTATACTGCTTGTGCTGCAATTATTTCTATGCACAGAGAAGATGTAAACATTAGCAATGAAAGGTCACTGTTGTTAGGCAGAATGGATTCCTCTTCCTTCTGCTCCTCCTCTTCCTCCTCCTCCTCCTCATCATCATCCTCCTTCTTCTTCTTCTTCTTCTTCTTCTTCTTCTTCTTCTTCTTCTTCTTCTTCTTCTTCTTCTTCTTCTTCTTCTTCTCCCTCTTTTCTCCCTTCTAACCCTTCTTCCCATTCTTTCCCTTCTCCTCCTTCTCCTCTTTCTTCCTCCTTCCTCCCACTTCTTTTTTTTTTTTTTTTTTTTTTTGCCAGTCCTGGGGCTTGGACTCATGGCCTGAGCATTGTCCCTGACTTCTTTTGCTACAGGCAAGCACTGTACCACTTGAACGCCACTTCTGGCTTTTTCTGTTTATATAGTGCTCAGAAATCAAGCCCAGGGCTTCGTGCATACAAGGAAAGCACTCTACAGCTAAGCCATATTCCCAGTTTCAGAATGGACTCATATCTGAGTCATCTGAGAGCAATAAATCTGGGTCTTCCTATTGACCTTTCATTTTAGAACACAAAATGTAAGCCACTTTGAACTTTAATTCCTAGAAATGACTGCCAAATGAGGTCGTGAACTAAATGGCCTTACAAATTCATTTCTGACTCAAAAACTGTATGGCTATTTCCTTATGATCTAGTGGATGCCTTTGGAATTGATCCTGTTAGCTTCCATCATTTGAATTTTTTTCGCTTCTTGTTGGCTTTATTTCATGATCAAGTTTCCTCATCACCCATGAACTTGTAGAGTTAACATTTAATTAAATACTTTATACTATGGTTTCTAATCTAGCAGTTATTTCATTTAGATCTAGAGTTCTTTTCCTCCTAATGTAAGCAGGAATAGTATATATTTTCTTACTCAAAGAACTAATTTTTAATAATAAATACAAATAAGTTTAGCTGTGATGAGGTCACAACTTAAGAAAGTTACGAGTTAAATGGCAGTTATCAAGAAGAACAAATAAATTCACATATTGCCAAAGGGAAATCTCTGATAATTTGTAAAGCAGAATAGTAAATTTTCAGCAATGCTCATGAAAAGTATGAGGTTCAAGGCATGTAAAAATAAACCTGTTTTTATGTGTATATGTTTATTTAGTTATTTATTCCATGTATTAAAATGGTTTGAATGTGGAACCTAAAATCAGACTTTTTTGGAATTCCAGCTCTAGGATAAAGAAGCCAAAACAATTTTGATGAATCATCCTCTGTCTTTGTTTACTCATTAGTAAAATATTATAATGATGATAATGTCCACTGATATGAGAATTAGATGATTTTGTTTGTGTACTTGCGTGCATGTGTGTATATATACACTGATCTAGATTTTGGTATATGAAATTGACTTTGATTGATTTTATCAAGCATTTTGTTCAAGTTATTGCCAGTATTAGTTAAATGTTAAATTGATAGGCACTAGTGACATGAAGTGAAGTTAGATATGACCTAGAGATACTATCATGTAGTGGGAGAAACTGACATCTAATTACATATGTGTAATTAATACATAGATTGATAAGTTCAAAGAAAGTGATATTTACTAACACTGTTGTTTTAGGAAAGGCAAGAGTGCACATTTGGTTAAAAAAAAACACCTTGTTAAAGTGATAAAATTCAGGATTTGGTTCTGAACTATGAAGAATAGAGACTTACAGCTGAGTACATAAAGGAATGTTCAACCTTAAGACACAAAGTCATGGCCTCTAATGCACATTGAGGTAGACCCTGTATCACTAGACTTTAAATTTTATTTATTAATGGATGAGAATACTCATACACGCTTAGGTAGAAGTATGGGATTGGCAGTTGTAAAACTATTCGGTCATAGAACACATGCAGGTGATACAAACATCAAAGTAACAAGAAAAATAAGTAAAGGGGGTACCAGGTAGATAGTAGGGAGGTTTGTCTACTGAGCAGAATTTTATAGCCTATAAGAGATGGGCAAAAGAAAAGTGAAGAATTCAAAGGACTCTGAGTTGGTCTTGTTTTGGTGACAGAAACAAAGAACTTATGACTTAGTGTTAGGAAATTTTAAAAGAAACAAAATATTTACAGGAGAAGAAAAAACACACTAAAGATAGTGATTTTTTAATTTGATCACTTGAAGTGTGTCATTAAGGCAATGAGTGATTTTAGGACTTGAAAACAGAGGTGGAAAGGTAGGTAGGTAAGTCTCTCTCACTAAATCAAATGAAGCCTGGGAGTAATGGAACTCTTGAAAGAGGAGCAATTTGCATTGAAAGAAATGACTGCTATCAAAACTCTAGAAAATGTAATGAATTAAAAAAGCATGATCAGCAAGGACTACTTGGACATTTCTTGTCTTTTGTGATCACTTAACTTTGAATAATCATACTTGTTATTGGAGGGAATCCATAAACTTGGAGAAAGGGACTTTGTTGTCTACTATAAAAGAAATATGGGGTAGGTATTTTTACTCTTCTTTCGCTGACACTTGGGAAGGGTATTATGGCTGAAAGTAGTCTACTAAATGTTCCTCATTATCACCTTAATAACATGAAATTTCTGAAAGGCAATGTTCTAGTAGTAGGGAAAAGCTGATTATACTAGAAACATAACAAATTCGGGGCTGTCGAAAGTTTATTCATTTCTGTTACTCAACCAGCTTAAAAAAATCACTTTACTTCCAGTTTCGCTAGAGTTGATTCTGGCTGTTGGGTACAAAGAGCAAGAAGAGGTGACATGATTATCCAAAAACCTACAAACAAAATCAAAGTAAAGCCACCAGCACAACAATGTTCATTGCAGCGCAATTTGTCATAGCGAGAATCTGGAACCAACCCAGATGCCCCTCCGTAGACGAATGGATCAGGAAAATGTGGTACATATACACAATGGAATTTTATGCCTCTATCAGAAAGAATAACATTGCCCCATTTGTAAGGAAATGGAAGGACTTGGAAAAAATTATACTAAGTGAAGTGAGCCAGACCCAAAGAAACATGGACTCCATGGTCTCCCTTATAGGGAATAGCACAGGTTTAGGCAAGTCACAGCAGAGGATCACAAGAGCCCAATAGCTATACCCTTATGATCCCATAAGATGATGCTAAGTGAAATGAACTCCATTTTATGAAAATGATTGTTATATCAGAGTTGTAACTACTTTCAACATCCCATGTGTATCCGTAGTTTCTACTATTGATGATGTTCGTGTATCACCTTCTTGTGATTGTATCTACACTATCTCTGTAATCTTATCTGAGTGTATGGGAAACAGTGTGTACTGGTATTAGAATTAGGAAATTCAAAGGGAATACCAAAATTGAGAGACAAAGGGTAAAATATGAGAAACAACAACAAAAGCAATACTTGCAAAACTGTTTAGTGTAAGTGAACTGAACACCTCAGGGGGGACAGGGGGAGGGGGGAGGGGGGTATGAGAGACAAGGTAACAAACAGTACAAGAAATGTATCCAATGCCTAACGTGTGAAACTGTAACCTCTCTGTACATCAGTTTTATAATAAAAACTTAAAAAAAAAGAAATGAAATTAGATAAGACCTAAGGAAAAGATAATAGGCATTACTGGAATTTAAGCAAACAAATGTCAGAAGTAAACTATGTAATGAAGATGTTAATGACTTTTGCCATATCTAGTTGCTTTTTTCATTCAAATGTCAGTATAAATGTTACATAACTAAGGTAATGAGCACACACCCCATCCCTTGTTTTCTCCCACTTCGTCCCCCTCCAATCCCTTCCCTTACAACACAGTGTCTAGTGAAGTATCACTGTTGAATTGGTTCACACTTTGTCCTAGTTTGTTTGTTTTTTTTTTTTTTTGGCCAGTCCTGGGCCTTGGACTCAGGACCTGAGTGCTGTCCCTGGCTTCTATTTGCTCAAGGCTACCACTCTGCCACTTGAGCCACAGCGCCACCTCTGGCCATTTTCTATATATGTGGTGCTGGGGAATTGAACCCAGGGCTTCATGCATGCAAGGCAAGCACTCTTGCCACTAAGCCACATTCCCAGCCCCCTACTTTGTCCCAGTTTTAACAGTGTAAAACTCAGTGATGATATCTAAAGCCTCACTGAAATTACTGGTTATGGCCTCTAACAAATGAAGGAAGATAACTCAACATAGTTACTGTGCACCTAATATGACACTGTTAAGAAGTGGAATGTAGTAATGAAACATTTAACTCCTTGCATTGGTAGGTGTTCATTCAGTTACTCTTGCATATTTTTTGTGTGTAGCCTTTTATAAATACATTGTCAAGATACCAAGAACAGCCATTGAACTCTGTTTTCAATGAAGTTGATTAATGCACACAATCATGTAATGCATTGATAATCAGAATTTGTCAGACTTTTTATTTTATTTTATTCTGGACCTGGGGCTTGAACTCAAAGCCTGAGCACTGTCTCTGGGCTGCTCAAAGCTAGCATCCTACCACTTGAGCTACAGCTCCACTTCTAGTTTTTTCTGAGCAGTTTATCGGAGATAGGAGTCTCTTCAACTTTCCTGCCAGGGGAGCTTCAAACTGCAATCCTCAGATCTCAGGATCTCAGTCTCCTGAGTAGCATGAGCCACCAACACCAGGTTTTCAGACTTTGTTATTGGCAAAAAAAAAAAGAAAAAGAAAAATCTAAAATCTACAAATCATTGTCCTTAGGATGTCTTGTTTGTTTTTAATTGTAATGGTATCAGGGTAAAAGCACGGGAAAGAAATACAGAAAAAAAAGGGCACAGTTTCACAAGGGATGTTGAAAATAACAACGATATACCATTTGTTTCCATAACTTGAAGTACATTTTGCTTAGCATCATCTTATGTGTTCATATGGGTGTAGCTATTGAGCTATTGTGATCTTCTGCTAGGATTACGTTAGAGGTGTACTAATTATTCCCAATGAGGGAAACCCTAGAGTCTGTGTTTCTTTGGGTCTGGCTCACTTCACTTAGTATAATGTTTTCCAAGTCCTTCCATTTCCTTACAAATGGGGCAATGTCATTTTTCTGATAGAGGCATAGCATTCTTTTGTGTATATTTACCACATTTTCTTGATGCACTCATCTACTGAGGGGCATCTGGGTTGGTTCCATATTTTAGCTATGGCAAATTGTGCTGCCATGAACATAATTGTGCTGGTGGTTTCAGTGTGGTCTTGCTTGTAATCTTTCAGGTAGATGCCCCAAAGTGGGGCTGCTGGTTCATAGGGGAGCTCTATGCTTAGATTTCTTAAGAACCTCTACACTGCTTTCCAGGGTAGTTGACTAAGTTTGCATTCCCACCAACAAGATAGTAAGGTTCCCTTTTGTCCACATCCTCTCCAGCATCAGTTGTTATTAGTTTTCCTGATAATGGCTATTCTTACTGGGGTGACATGGAATCTCAGTGTTGTTTTGATTTGCATTTCTTTTATGGCCAGTGATAAAAGAAATGATGTCTTATTTTTTAACACTTTAAGTTTCTCTTTGCTCTATTTGCTATATATTTTATCCTTTCTTGAATAACATGCACCAACTTATAACTAGTCAAACCCCTCAAATTAAATAGGCTCCAAGGTGAAAACTGATAAATGAAAAGTTTGAGTTTGATTAAAAATGTATATTTGCAATGAGACATTCAGGCTTATAATATTTGTTTTTGAATATCCACATTCATTCTTGTTGGTGTGATAGGTTTAATAAGGATATTTTAAAAGAGGACAAGTCTTTATCAAACATTGGAAGAGTTAGTTGTAAGTTTATGTTAATCCACTGTGATATATCAGAGAATGTATTTGAGTTTCATGATTCACTTAATTTTTTGAAAATAGTAACCCTTGTAGTAGTCTCTGAATATCTTGAATTAATTTTTTATTCACTTATTATTTAGAAAAATCTGAGATCTAAGGAAGATCAATGTTTTTGGCAATAGTATTTCATGCAGCTTTTAATAATGTGTACAGTTCTAAGAAGGTATGAGCATATAAAAAAGAAAGAGAAGAGCCTATCCATCTTAGTATAGTTACTTCAAGTAAACTCGGTAAAAAGACTGTCTTCATCCTCTACACCCCAGGCAACTCCATCCGAGGCCCCATCTCTGAGGGGTGGTCTCAGAGGAGTGAAGACAGGTGAACCTTCCCTTTCAGCATGCAGATGTTCAGTTCAGACTAGCCATCTGGGTCAGTAAGTGATGGAACTCTCAGCCATGATACCTCTACAGGCAGCTAAACTTGTAACTCAATAATTGCCTTGGCAATTCTTCTCCATTCTAAGGGGTTAAATGGATTAAGTGATATTTGAAGTTTAAAGGTGTTGGGTTTAAAATTTGCATGAGCCATTTACAAACTGTATAGTCTTGAACAATTTAATTGTAATTCAGTCCATTTTTCTCATCAAGGCAAAAATATAACAATTGAGGCTTATTGTACTAATTAAACACAATACTGTATGCAAGCCAAATGGCATCTAGCTTTGGACATATCAAAAAGTAATATTTATACTCATAGAAAAAGACATTCATTATTACCTATGAATTATTACCTTATGAAATTTTAATTGGATGGTCTTATTCTCCTGAATATTTGACTTATAGTCTTCATTTTAAGTACAATTGATCATGTCTATATGTCTGAAATTTCCCATATTCCCTGTGGAGTCAAATTTATCTGTTTAATATTTAAAATCATGACAGTTCAGGTCCATCAGTCATCTAAGTTCCAATTTCTAGGAACCAAAAACTAAATTCCACTCAAGTTAATTTGCCAAATGTATTGCAAAGAAAGTTGAACATTTTTTTTGCAGCATTTCTCAGAATGATATTTCTGTTTGCCATATCTTTCTTTTTAGATTTGCCTTGCAAGTCTTTTAAAAGATTTACAATTACAGTAGATTGTAAAAGGAAAGAAGATGATGTAAAAGAGATTAGTAGAGCCTCGGATGTGTTAGAGTAATATAAGGAAAGAAATTTTAAGAGGAAATTCAACTCATTTCAGGTTCTCAATTTTTCATTCCATGTCTCATAATCATTGTGGTTCTCATTTATAGAAAAACTTGAATGTCAGAAATATTTTACCTGTCAATTTTCCTCAATAAATAAAAACAAAAAAAGAATTAAAATTGATTATATAATTAGAATTATATTTAATTTCTTTGAAGTAGTCTATATTGGGATGGAAATGACCATGCATAAGTGGCTATTGACAGAGATAGCTAAGGGGATAAATGCTTTTTTCTTTAATGTTTAAGCAGAAGTTGGGAAAATACTACATGGATATTTAATGTATCAACTCTTTCATGTAATTCTGCCTTATTGATCACCCCTGCCGAAATCTACATGATTCCATAATATGTTTGCATTTTAAGTAACTTTTAGTGAACAATTGCCTTTTTGGTTTGATTGAAGAGTGGGAAAGACAGTCTAACATAATTTCTCAATTATACAAATGTGCTCGGATGAGTGTGATTTCTATTTTCATTCCATGGATTTCCCAAGAAATTATATGACACTGTTCTTCCCACCCTTGCTGGGAATGAAAACAAAGCTGGGTTGGTGAAAAAAAATTTCCCCTTCCATTTGGTCACATAATTATTTTTATGAGATGTGAGTTGTCTGCATTTATTTATATCAAGTTGAGAATATTATCCATTGTTAATCTTAACAGCCAACATAGCATTTACTGTACATGCCTGTATTTCTGTATGTCATTCTACCATACTCAAAATGCAAATCTTCAAAATGATTCCCAAGTTTATTTCTTAAAAAAATTTTAAGACAAACTGGCATTCCACTTGTAAACCCATTTCGATAATATGACTCACAAACAAAGTCTTATCATGAAGTCCTTTAATGCTTTTACTAACATTTAAAGAATCCTAATCTAACATTAGCTATTTTTAAAATCCTTTGTTTAATAACTACTTGGAATTTGTGGAATGTCAGAGCTGAGTGGCCATTGTATTATGTGCTTAAATCTTGGCTACTTGAAATTAAAACTAGCTTTAAATGTTAGGAAACATTTTCCAGACTAAAAAACCTCCTTACAAACCTTAAAAAAAGAAAATGTTTCCCACATATAGACATTCTCCCTAATTCCCAAATAAACCATATGTATAAACATTGGGTTAAAATTCCTATTCTTGAGTTATTATAAATTAGATTGTACTTTTCTTTTATCAACTGCCAGTATATGGTTTTTAATCACAGTGACTGTTTCTCTTCATTTTCACTGGAGATAATGCTGCTCCTGACCACAAGCTAAAGTGCTTGATTTCAAGGCTATTTTAAAGCCTACCTCCTTCAACTCAGGAAAGTCAGGGACTTCAGGGACTTACAGGATACCTATTCCAAATCCTCCCTAATTGTACTGAGGGTGCATCCATACACTCCCAAAAAAGACAGGTCACGGAATCTCTCTGTTCTCTTGGCTCTTCAAGCTGAGAAGTTGATTATATGAGCTGCCAGGATCACAAACTTCCTTTGGGAGCAAGAGAGAGGAGTCTTTCTTCTACTTTCCAGTGGTTTGGCAAATGTCCCAATGATCACAATCATTTGGGCTGAAGGATTTCAGTATTAATGCAAGGAAAGTTGGTAAAAATCAATCCAAAGAGAAGAGGATAAAAATTATGTGAATATTGTTCAAGGATGAAGAGGACAAAGGACTTAATCTCCAATCCATTCAGAGTATAATTTACTTTATGGTATATGTGTAAAGATGAACACAATCACTAACTATAATTATGTTATTTGTACTAAACTTTGAATTCAAAACCACACACTTGCTAGAAAGATGCTCTAATACTTGATCCACATTCCTAGACCTTTTAGCTTTAGTTATCTTTTAGATACAGTATTGTACTTTTTGTCTGTAACCTGTATTGGAATGTAACCCTACCTAGATCTCCTGTCTTGCTGGACTGACAGACATGAGCCACCATGTTTCACTTGTTTTGTTGAGAAAGTATCTCACAATTTCCCAGTCCAGCCCAAACTTCCTCCTAATCTCTATCTCCGGGATTTGGAATAATAGGGATGAGCCACCACACCTAAGTGGATAAGATTATCTCATTGATATTATTAGTAATTTCTACCAAGTTGATATTATAAAATTGTAAGATAATCAAATAGTAAAATAGCCAGAGAAAGCATTCTGAGAGTGCAATATTTTGTTTTAAGACTTTTTCCCTGTAAATGAATAAATGAGACTCTCAATTTGCTCAGATAATGGAAACGTGATTGAGGAGAAAAGAAGAAAATGTTGACAATTCTCAGAAATATATCTGGCTAGACAAATCTGAGACTGTGCTGCATTTAAAAATGCAACAAGCATCTCCTGAGGGGCATCTGGATTGGTTCCATATTTTAGCAATTACAAATTCTGCTGCAATGAACATAGTTGTGCTGGTGGCTTTAGTGTGGACTTGCTTATACTCTTTTGGGTAGATGCCCCAAAGTGGAGCTGCTGGGTCATAGGGGAAGTAGATAAGTGGATCAAGAAAATGTGGTACATATACACAATAGAATGCTATGCATCTATCACAAAGAATGATACTGCCCCCTTCATAAAGAATGGAAGGACTTGGAAAAAATCATACTAAGTGAAGTGAGCCAGACACGAAGAAACATGGACTCTATGGTTTCCCTCATAGGAAATAATTAGAACATTGCTAGGATAGTCCTAGCAGAAGATCACATTAGCTCAGTAGCTATGCCCATATGAACACATAAGATGATGATAAACGAAATGAACTCCACATTACAGAAATAAGTGGTATTTTATTGTTGTAGACAAAGGATAGAAAGACAAAGCATTGCAATAGCAATACTTACAAAATCAATTGGTATAAACCAACTGTACAACTCATGGGGGGGCTTGAAGGCGGGACAGGGAAAATGAGGGAGGAGGTAACCAGTTGGATAAGAAGTGTACTTGCCTTACATATGAAACTGTAACCCCTCTGTACTTCACTTTGACAATAAAGAAAAAATAAAATGCAACAAACATTATTTATTTCCTGATCATCATGCTAAGCAAGTGAGCTCAGAATGGCAAAGGTTGTATTTTACTCATATGTGACATTTAGGCTTCCAGAAATAATATGACTTGATTGTAGAAACAGAATTGTTTGAAGGGAAGAACCCTCAGAACTGAGAAATGGGAAAAGGAGAGAGCAAAAGGGGAAGTGGATAATTTAATACACACACACACACACACACATACACAAACACACAGTGTGTATATGCATGCATGTATATATGCATATGTGTATGTATCACAAAGAGAGTGCCTCTTACAATTAATAAAAATAAATATTTTGTGACCTTGTGAAGTGAAATGTTTATTCCACATTATGTAAAAACATTCTGAATCTATTGCATGTGATATGGGGATGCAAAAGCAAACTTGAATCAATGACCCCAATGCAAGTAGATCTTTTCCCACCCCTGCAGGAATATCATCAATAATGTAGAATCAACACAAGGAACTGAGAACTTGAGAGTAAATAAGAAACTTGCTTAACACATTCAAATTCATATGCCGGATTTGTCAAAAAATAGTTTGGTAGCACCAAAAAATTGAATTTTATGAAAGACAACATAGCATGAGTGTATTCAATGATCCTCTAATCTATGTGCTCAGCAGTTTTGGCTCATAAAACTCTATTATTTTAAAGTTGGATGCTCATCTATTTTATACAGTTAAGAATAACGTGAGTAATCACACATCGTTTCATAAATACTTGACACTCATTCCAGTTAATTCTGAGTATCGTAATCTCTAAGAAGATTTTTAGAAAGATTAACATTTTATTATTGAGATTATATTTATATTCTTGCTCTGTCAGAAATATTGCTGCTGATAATAATTATGAGTTTATCCATCTCCTGAACTGCTGATGTGTCTGCAGCACAGCTGGTTGGCTATTTTGACTTAGTTTTTTTTTTTGTTGTTGTTGTTGTTGTTGTTTTCCCCTTGACTATGTCACCTTCAGATAATTATTTGATGAAATATCTGGCACATCCACAGAACAACTTCCTGGCCACATGTGGACACAATATTACTCTGTCTTTGTAGTAAATTAAGTATACATATTCCTTCAAAAGCAAACAGCAAGCTAGATCCTAGCTCCAGCACAGGGTGAATTTTATTCTTATGTCTCTTTGCCTTGTGGTTTTCCTTCTACATATGACTGTCCTTTACAATGTCTGGTGGGCTTATGCGCAAGTTATTACAACTCTATAAATGAATCTATTATTCTCTAATTGTGACTACTCATTTTATGTTGTTTAATGGTTCCAAATATAAATATGTTGACTTGCTTTCTAGATCAATAATACACCCCAGAAATGTTCTGTAATTTTTTTTATTTTCAAAATTGAAAATATGCACCTTCAATACACAGTTCAAATTGATCACCTTCTGGCCTTTTAAGGAGGTGTATGCCAGAGAATTGTGGGTGTTTGTATGTATGTGTGTGTGTGTGTGTGTGTGTGTGTGTATGCATGTATGCATGTATATATACGTACATACATACACACAATGTGAGTATGCATATATATGTGTGTATGTATGCATGTATATATGTATATGTGTAGATATCATAAAGAATGTTCCTTTTACAATTAATTGCCTTTAATTAAAATAAATATTGTGTGACCTTGTGAAATGAAATGTTTATTCAACTTTATATAAAAGGAGATCTGAAGCTATTGCATGTGATATTGGGATGCAAAAGAAAATTCAAATATATATGTATATATGTGTGTGTATATATATATATATATATATATATGAGTATATGTTGGAGTGTATGGGGTAGCTTGGGAATCTTTAAAATATGTGGTTAAATTTTTAAGTGGAAATAGAACAATTAAGTACGTATTATTCATGAAAAGGTAATCAAGCAGATGTAGTTTTCACTCTTTTACATATTTTTATGTTATGGTGAAAATAAAGTATAAATGTTGATTTCCTACAGTGAGAATATTCTAAAAGCAATTACTGAAAATTGTAACAGAAGAACATGTATGGTGCTCTCTTTCTCTCTCTCTGTCTCTCTCTGCCTCTCTCTCTCTGTCTCTGTCTCTCTCTCTTTACCTCTTTCTCTCTAGGTTACATGACAGCTTCAATGTTCACAAATTCTCACAAATTTTGTGTCAAGAACAGTCCAAAATATGACTTTCAGAATGTACTTTTTCTCATAGCAATTAAATGTATGTTAAATCAGCTTGATTAGGACTTCAAATTCACTATGATATTTGTAGGGTGGACATTTTAGTGCTTCAAAGATGACCAAACCTTGGCTATGCCATGACTTCCTGGTAGAGTGTACACTTTGCCATATCTTTACGTGCAGCGTTGGTGTTTCGGGTCCGTCCTGACATGCATGTGCTATGGTAGTGGGAAAGATTAAAATCTAATCTCAATCAGTAAAATGTATTTTGAATAGAAAAATAGGTTCTCTTTATGATATGATTTTGTTGAAGATATGGAAATCGAAATTATAAAACTCTTTAATGTAATACTCATCTGGGGATGGGAGTATGGCCTAATGGCAAGAGTGCTCGCCTCTTATACATGAAGCCCTGAGTTCGATTCTTCAGCACCACATATATAGAAAAAGCCGGAAGTGGCGCTGTGGCTCAAGTGGCAGAGTGCTAGCCTTGAGCAAAAAGAAGCCAGGGACAGTGCTCAGGCCCTGAGTCCAAGTGCCAGGACTGGCAAAAAACAAAACAAATACTCATTAAACTTGAATTTACAAATTACCATCTACTATTGTTTTTCTTAACAGTAACATACTCTAAGTAATATAGAAGTTACTTAAGTGTGTGAGATGAAAGAGTTTTGTTGTTATAACTAAATGGTGAAGAGAACTGGGGAGTCATAGAAGGCATTAATTAGTTGAGATAAGTAGGGCCATAGAATTTTAATAGTACAAGACACCTGTACTTTACCATTTAAACTGTTTGAGACTTTAATATAACAAAATACACAAGAAGAGAAATATGGAAAAGTATCCAAATGCAACCAAACCTCTAAAAATGCCTTAACAGAAAATTTATTCGATTTGCTTTTTCGTGAAGGACTGATAAAAGGAAAGTTAAAAATCTGTATTTTCAGTGTGTCCATGCTTTATACAGGTGTAAATTCAACAAAGTGACATTTTTCTGATGAGAAATTCTTGTTTCTTATATTCTTTTTTAAAATTTATCATCTGATTAAAACCTGTTTTTTTTAAGCAAGTTAAAACAGGTTTTTACAAAAGCAATTTCAAATCATGTAGCCAAAGATTAATGTGATGGAATCAAAGGAACATCACAAATCAGTAGCAGATAAATTTAAGGTACTTTTTAAAGAAGTTCTTTAGCACAAAAGTAGAATGAAGCTATGTGAGTAAAACCATTTCCAGGCTCTTAATACATCCTTGTGGTTCTGTGGAAAGATCAGTCCCACAAATTGTATTTCTTTCCTACTTAGGTATTTTCTAGCCATGGAGATGGCCTAACAGAAAAAGCAAATACCCTGAGGATCTCCTTGGAAAGAACAGAAAGGGCGATATTTTTATCTCATACTAAGAACTTTACTACTTTCCTTAAAAGCCTCAGATAGTCATATTTAATATGATATCTCCATTTTCTTCCCCTTACAGGCCCATAGCAGACACTTGTAAATTTGGTTTCTGGAAATTGCTGTCAGAAACTGTTCTTTTTCTCTAACTTCAGCATACAGAAAAGTCAGACTCATTCAGCTCTGTGTGTAAAGTTGATGAAGAGAGTTACGTTTGACAAGCAGAGCAGATTGGAATATAAAGTCCAATGTGCTTTACTTACTGAATGGCATATGGTTTAGACTGCTTTTGGCATGCCAACTGAGCCTATGTGAATTTACCAATGTAAATTTGCTTATTATAAATTCATATCTTACAGCATTGTGAAAATAAGAACAAAGATTATTCTTAGACAACAATTTGAATATAAATGGCACTTTGAGTCCAATACTTGATATGCATATCCTAAATATATGGTGACTTACTCAAAATATAATTTTACCATGCCCTTTATATTTGGATTTTTTTTTCATGATCGAGAATAGCATGCTCAGTCTTTTCTTCAGTCATACATATGTTTTATAAGGAATTGTTTCATATTTATTTTTAATGTTTCCATTAATTGTTTCCTCTTCAGGTGTAATCTAGCTCCTGTGTTGGAGTTTGCTGCAGATGTGGGAACTAAGTCAGATTTTATTACCATGAACCCATCAGTTGTGCAAAGAGCTTTTGGAGGCTTTCGGAATGAGAGTGACAGAGAAAAATTTGTGCATAGACTTTCTATGCTGAATGACAGTGTCCTTTGGATTCCTGCTTTCATGGTCAAAGGAGGAGAGAAGCACGTGGAATGGGTTAATGCATTAATCCTTAAGAATAAACTGAAAGTGCGCACTGCATATCCATCACTGAGACTTATTCATGCTGTCAGAGGGTAAGTGACCGGAAAGGACAGATCTGTCCTTGGTACAGTAGAATGCATAACTAAACATTTGCCTATATGGAAGAAGCCTTAGTACAAGCTCCATGTGGCTATAGATTCCTTTATTTTATAAGGGCTACTCTATTTATAAACATCATGAATTTCTTTTGTGTATTTCTTTTAACTCATCCTCCTAAAAAAACAACAGTGTTGACCTTGTTATTTATTTATATCTGCTCATGAACAAACTATTGGTTTTTCTTTTCCTTGTTTTTTATTTTGTTGGTTGTGGGGCTTGAACTCACTGCCCCAGTGCTGTATTCAGGTGTATTTTTTTTTTTTTCCGCTTAAGGCTAGTGCTCTACCACTTCTGGTATTCTGGTGATTAGTTGGAGAACAGAGACTTCTGTTCTTTCCAGCTGGAGTTGGATTCAAACCATAATCCTCATATCTCAGCCTCCTGAGTAGCTAGGATTACAGGAATAAGCCATGAGCACTCAGCTCAAGCCACTGATCTTTAAATTTAGCTATGCTACAGAGTAGTAAGAAGCCATGGTAAAATCGATGAGCAAGAAGTAAATATAAAAAAGAAATGCCAAGGGCTAATAGGCAATATTGCCAGAGCATAAATGGAAGATGTATTTAAGGAGTAATTAGAACTCACCTATAACTAAGAGACCTCTAGAAAGAAAGTTCTCTGAGATAATATGTTCAGTGCTTCACCTCAAAGTCACGGGTGTCACATCTACTAATCGAGATCTTTTTTCTTTTATCAGTATATGTTTAATAAAATATACTAAATAATCTCTTGTTTAAAAATGGTAAATGACCAAAAGACCAAATTTAATCATTTACATGATAAGGGTATGGAGTGTGTAAGACATGGATGATAATTCTCTGTATTTGTGAAATGTGTATTGTGTCAGACACTGCAGACAGAAAAATGAACACTAACTAATCACTAACTTAAAAAAATTATAGGCTTAATCTAGCTACTGAGGAAGTAGAGACCTGGGTGACTACAGTTCAAAGCCAGCTGGGAACAAACTCTGTTATAGTCTATCTCCAATTTACAAAAAAAACAACAACTGCCATGCTTCAGACATGATTCAACTGGTGAAGTGCTAGTCAAGAGCAGAAGTACTTAGTGTGAGGCCTTGATTTAAAGTACACGCACAAAATAATAAAGAAAAGGAAGAGAGAGGGATGAGAGGAGGAAAAAGAAAGGAAAAAGAGATAAAGAAGAAACTAAGACAAAACAAATATATGTACATATACATAAATATATATATACATATAATGGTATATATGTAAACATAAACACATATATATGTACATATAATGGTAAGGCATAATAAGGGGATATGTTGTTAGGAATAAATTATATTTTCCTCAAGGTCACAAAGTACGCATTTCATATTCAAACTGGCTTTAAAAATAGAATAACAATTGTTAGATGAATAAAAGAAGAAAGACAGAGACGAGACAGAGCAAGACATACACATGACAGAGTGAGAGAGAACATATAATTGAAATAAGAGGACCTGTTACTGCCTCACTTGAGGGAACTGAAACATAAATTATTAAGTGCACATGCGGCTCTTTGTGGAGTACTGGAAAAATGAATAAACAAATTGGAAAAGTAAGTTGTGAAAGAAAATACAGAGTCATGTCTGAATTTAGGAAAATGTCTTATAATAAAGACACAGGACAGAATTATGGACATGGAAGAAAAAAGATGGTTTGGGGGAGCTATTAAACACAATGAGCAGAATGCCTAAAAGAGAAAGGAGTGCAAACCCAGGGTGAAAAATAGTTTGCTTCTTTTTCTGTAGTGAAGATTGCACTAAGGTGTTTTTGTTTGATTTGGTTCTATTATTGAGACTCTTTCCTGCAAAGACTTGCAATTTCCTGTTTCAACTCCAGATACTTTCTTGTATTGTTTTATTCAGCACAAGTAAATTGCCTTGTTATAATTAGATCAAGATTATCACCACTCATTATATTCATAATATAAGAGGTTTCAACAAAATTATAAATAACCTTGGCAAATAAAATTTGACTTTGTAAAGAATGATACATGATAACAAAGCTTGTAGTATAATACATGATGTTTAGAATACATTTTTTGAGATATCATTGTTGAATATCACCTTATGTATGTGCTCCAGTAATAGTCAAGACTTAACGCCAAATACCTGGAATATTCTCTGAACAAGAAGCAAATGAGAAAACAGCATTATTCTGAAATAGTAGATTCTAAGTCATTAATTTAGTTATTATTTTAGTAAAATTATACACGTTTAACAATAGTGAATTTATATATGAGCAGACAGTTACTAGATCTAGAACAATGAAAGAGAATAAGGAAGTGTGAACTCTCACAAAACAAAGATTTACATGAAATGAAGGCCAGTGCAACCTCGCCAAGGACCTTCAAGAATGTCTTCTACATCTTTTTTAACTTACTTCTCTGAAAACTCTGTGATTCATAATGTTTAGCAAAATAGTTTCACATCCTCTGCTGATTACTGAATTTGTTGATTCTTGTGAAAGATGCATTTTCAGGCTGGCTTAATAACTGTATTAAAATGTGAAAGTTTTTCCAAGTACTACAATTGCAAATAGAAAGTTCAACTGATAATGAGAATTAAGATCCCTGAACACAAGATCATTCAGGTAATTGTCTAATGATCAAGTTTCAGAAAATTTTACCTTTTTTTGTTTTGTTTTTTAGAAATTATAAAGACTTACTCACTGTAGACATCTATGTAGTCTTGGGTTTTGTTGTGACTGTTGCTTTGTTTTGTTATTATTTTTTTGTAGAGGCTTTAAAAATGTAACTATTCGTCACAAACTTAATGGCATTTGAGATTATGTTTTAATGTATGATTGTTTTTGAAGGCCTTATTAATTGAAATAGGAAGAAAGTATTTTGCTAGATTCATAATTTGCAAAATAGAGAAAAAGTAGCATAATGGGTATGAGTAAAATATACAATTACTAGTTTAAAAGAATTCATTGGAATTTCAAAAGCCCCAGCAGTCCACATTTGACATAAATAATCATTTAGATGTCTTTGGGTTCCTTGTATTGTTACATCTCCTTTGGATCTTCTTACATATTGGAATATCTAATTTGAAACATATATATGTACATCTATCTATCTATCTATCTATATATATATATTTATACATTTGCTTAATTTTCTCAATCCTCAGAAATACATTGTCTATATACATGGTTATCTAAAATTTTGATAGAAGTGACAACATACTGAAATATACCTTTTCTCAGGCAATTTTCTTGGGATTTAAATTAATTTCCATGTTCCAACATCTCTAGCTAAATTTTAATTTGGTAGTAATCACTATTTTTTTCTAGAGGTGTGGTAGCACACACTAGTTATTTAAATAAGTATCTGATTTTTACATAATTTTATTGTTTTCACGTAATTTCCAGCCTCAGTCATTTTAATCTCCAGGGTAACAAGAAAACATCATTTTTCAGATTTAAGTTCCTGGGTTCATCTTTCAGATGTGAAAATCTGTCTGTTTTTATGTGTTCCAGGATAAAAGTCTATATGAAAATTAGCGCCTTCCTCTGCAGGATAAATTCATGTGAATTCCATGAACTTACAGAGAAATACGAAAAAGATCAGGCTCCCAATAGAATCTCCATTAAAAGTATAAGCTGAAGTATATCATCAATTAGCTTCAGGAAATTGATTTCTTTAAATTCATTGAGACGGATTATTTTGGAGTATATGACCAATCCAAAGCTACACTGGGAAAAGCAATTAAAAAAATTGGAAACAGAAATATTCAAAGTTCTTTCTGAAAATGGCTTAGTTGTTTTAAATATAGCCTTTTGCTAAAAACATTCCCATGTGATTTCTATTTTGACCTATGAACAACACAGCTGTAATATTTCCTTGTAAAATGTGCATTCTAGTTTAATGTGTTTGAGTCGTTAGATACTTGCGGAGTACATTTTTTAAAACTAAGAAGATTTCCATGGTAGAATATTTCTTCTGGTACTAGGGCCTCTGACCCTTTTTTTAGCATTTTAGCATATTTCCCAGCAGCTCCCATTATTTATTGTGTATTGGAGAATGTGATAAATTGGTTGGTTTATATTTGAGAAGACATTCACCAACACATGGGATCCAAACTAGAAAACAGCTTCCACTTCTATGCTGGTTTTAGCCCATGAACTGTCTAATTCTTGGTCATGTCTGGTAGAGACAAAGTCTTTGCAGTGTACCCAAAATTACTTTGAAAGAATAGTGAAATCTGGGCACTTCCTGGGCGTTAAGCTACTCTGAATTTCCTCTGTGATAAGTGCTTCTCTCTCTACTTTACATATTTCCTCAATCTCAGTCTAAAAGTAAGCTCCAGTTGGGCTTGGCTCCTGATTCTAGTACTTTGTATGTGATTGGCCTGAGTGCTATTTCTGTTATTTTCTTCATAAGTGAAGCCCATCTCTTTTGGAGGAGACATGTATAATATTCATCTCTATGCATGGAGATAGTGTTATGACAGCAAAAACAGATATCTTCATATCTCAATATCACTAATAAAACACAAATTCCTTGCGTACATTATATTGAAGGAAAGGGCCCATGTGCATAGGGGTAGGGAAACATTGGGCTAAAGGAACACTGCAATTTAGCTCAGGGTTCTGCTTCAGAGAAATCAAGGAAATTAGAAAGGTTCTGGTGTGGTGGCACATACCTGTAGTTCCAGCTAACTGAGAGGAAGGGATTGATCTACTTGATGGAAATCTGGGTTCCATGGTAAAACTCTCTTGAGACTCTGACACCTTTTCTCAAAAATAAAGAAAAGGATAAATAAAAGAATAAGATAGTCAAGTAAGAATCAAGAAAAATATTTCCTTATCAGTTGGAGAAACACTAGGAATGGCATTCTCTGTGGGGCATTATACTACAGAATGAGACAGACTTATTAGAAAGATTTAAGCCCAAATAATCAGGACAGAAACTTGATAGCTTGTTTTGTATCAATGTCATAGTTAAACTGCTATTATCAGCTTGTGTTCAGCTTGTGCTAGATTTTTTTTACCTGCCTATATGGTATTAAAGGGATTATTCATATTCATGGGAACATTTAAGCCGGTTCATCATCTACAATTTTTTTCTGTCCTCCTGAAGAAATTGCTTTAGTCATTTAATTTAGCAACTTAGTTTTCTTTTGAGTATTATCTTTCAGAATCTGACAAAATTTTTATTTAAATAATGTAACTTATTCATTTTAATTAGTATGCTAGTTTCGAAGTAATATTAATTTACCATGTGATTGCTATTAGTACTTCAGCCAGGGAGATAGGTTTATTTGTTTCTTTTTGTTTAATTTAAGACTTAACTTAGAAACCAAAAATAAATTTTTATACTGCTGTATTCAAGAATTACAGCATAAACATGAACTCCCTTCATAAGTTTATATTCATTGCATGTCTTTGGTTTTCCTTTTGTGTTTCTAGTTCCAGTTTTAGTTCTAGTTCTAAGAGACTCATTCTTCTCAACCAACCCCAGAATTTCCCCTGTTTTTTTGACCTTTCAGGGAAAAAAGAAGAGGAACACTGAGCGATATGCATAGTCTGTTATGAATTAATCTGGGTAAAGCTCTTGTACTGTATCTCCAGGTAACTACATAGTAGTTACAAAATAGCATTCAGAGATTGTTTATATCCACTATCCATTAAAATCAATGAGAAATTAAGACATCCTTCAAATACCTAAGACATAATAAAAGTATACATTCAGATGTAAGTATTGCAAGGCTAAATGAGTTGTTGAGATTAAAGTAGAGTAGTCATAGAGGATTTGTGAATAAATGTGGTTAATTTGAGGAGCAAGACATGGAAAATCTGTGGAGCTACTATACCGTTGATACCCATTATTCATACCAATCCATTCATTGTGCACATTTACACAATTGGACCATGATTGGGAATTACAGTGAAGTTCATTTTTTCAAAATACCGTACAAATGACTATTATGTATTTGGCCAATGCTTGCTGCTTTGTTTTGTATATGATTTTTTGACAAAAGATTTCAGTAGTTCAACAATGGTATTATTTCCTATTTCCCCTTTTGGTTTTTTTGGTATTGCTTTGCTTTGTTTTACGAGAATATTGGAAATCAGTCCCTTAAGGACTCAATGATAAGCCCTCAGTTTTACCCAGTAATAACTTACCTTCCATGCCATCATTCAGCGCTATGGATAATCAAATGCAGCATGCTGTAGAGAACTTGTGTTGGCAATTGCTACCTAAACAATAAATACTTACCAAAAAAATAAATGCTTGTTTTATGGGACAATTTTGTAAGCAGCATGCCATTATTTTTGTAATGCGAGTACTATTTACGGGGCTTGTTTTGCTCTTTTGACGCACACTCACACCCCTGAAGAATATCTTCCTTTCTCATACTCCACAGATGATAAAAAACAGTCAAAAATCCATGTCACCCTCTGGAAAAAAATTGAAAAGTGATAATACAATGGAATCATTAAGAATTCCCAGGGGAATATCTTTATGATTTGCCCTTAATGAAGAGTGTGGATTGAGTTTCTTGATCTTCATTACAGTTTCAATGAAATACAAAAATCCTTAAGCTTTAGCATCAAAGCAATAGGGTGTATATTTAGAGCTCCTTTATTTCAAACAAAAATAATACTTTTACAGAGTATAAACTTGAATGACATTAAACAGTTTAAATTTTTTTAAATAGTCAAAAACGGTTTTTATTTTAGCAATCTAGAGTGCTAAGGATTCAATAATAGGTACATTGCTAACGTTGTGGGTAATTTGGTCTAATAAATTATTATTAGCTTCTTATTTCTCTTTCGTCCAACATATTTTACAAAATGTAAAAAACAAGTAGTAAGATTATCACTTACAGCTTAATTTCTCGCTTTAAATTGCAATCCATTTATCAAGACAGAATTCTGCAAGCTGTCTGCAAACTTCCTTGTAGGCACATGCAAAACATTTACACATTACCAGCTGATCTTACATGAAAATATCTGTTTTGCAGCACCACTTAAAATTCTACCATAATTATAAGTATCTAACAAGACCTGGTTTAAAATAATGAACATTATGGAGACAAGCTTGGTTGGACGGTAGGATCTCTGGTGAATTTTCACTATTTTTGTTATTGTTCTTTTGTTTGTTTGCTATTTTTCTTATTAATGATAAATATTTTCTTGGAACTTGGTATCTTGTGGAATCTAAGTTGTAGTCAAATATTCCATTTGCAAGTCTCCATCAATACAAATCACTTTATAAGAAATCATTTCGCTTAGCATCATCTTATATGTTCATATGTACATAGCTATTGCGCTATTGTGATCTGCTAAGACTATCCTAGACATGTACTAATTATCGCCAGTGATGGAAACCACAGAGTCCATGTTTCTTTGGGTCTGGCTCACTTCAGTTAGTATGATTTTTTTTTACAAGTCTTTCCATTTCCTTATGAATGGAGCAATGTCACTCTTCTTAATAGAAGCATAGAATTCCATTGTGTTTATGTGCCACATTTTCTTGATCCACTCATCTGATGAGGGCCATCTGGCTTGGTTCCATATTTTAGGGATGATTAAGTTGTGCTGCAATAAACATAGTCATATGGAAAGCTTTAGTGTGGTCTTGCTTTGGGTAGATGTCCAAAAGCAGGACTGCTGGGTCATAGGGCAGCTCTATGTTTAGGCTTTAAAGGAATCTCCACACTGCTTTCCAGAGTAATTGAGCAAGTTTAACTCCCCTCAACAGTGTAGTAGGGTTCCCTGTGGCCATATCCCTGACAGCATCTGTTGTTATTAGTTTTCTTGATAATGGACATTCTTACTGGGTGAGGTGGAATCTCAAAGTTGTTTGGATTTGCATTTATTTTATGGCCAGTGATGTTGAGCACTTCTTCATGTGTCTCTTGGCCATTCTCATTTCCTCTTCAGAGAAGTCTCTTTTTAGGTCTTTAGCCTATTTGTTAAGGGGGAAGTTGGTTCTTTGAGGATTTGTTTTGGGGGACCTTAATTTTTTGAGTTCTAAGTATATTTTAGATATGAAGTGTGTGTCAGTTGTGTATGGTCAGTAAGATCCTCTCCCAATGTCAGGGATTTCTATTTATCTTGCAAGCTATGTCCTTTGCCGTGCAGAAGCTCTGCAGTTTGATGCAGTCCCACTTGTCCAACCTTTCTTTGATTTGTTGTGTTTCTAGGCCTTTATTAAGAAAGTTTTGTCCTGTGCCAAGGAGCCCAAGTGTTCCTCCTGTTCCTTCCTGCAATGTTTTCAAGGTATCTGCTTTTACCTCCAAGTTTTTGATCCATTTGGAATTGCTTTTGTTTCAAGGTGATACATAAGCACCTAGCTTTAGTTTGTTACAGGTGTTTAACCAATTTTGCCAGCACCCTTTGTTGAAGAGGTTGTCTTTCTTCCATCCTATTTTTAAGCTCCTTTGTCCAAATTAAGTAGCCATAGGTCTGCTGGTTCATTTCTGGGTCTTCAGTTCTATTCCATTGGTCCCGAGGCCTGTTCTTGTGCCAGTACCAAGGTGTTTTTATTGCTATATTTTGTTTTGTTTTATGCCAGTCCTGGGGCTTGAACTCAGGGAATCTTTTTGCTCAAGGTTAGTACTCTACCACTTGAGCCACTGCTCCTCTTCCATCTTTTTCTATATATGTGGTGCTGAGGAATCGAACCCAGGGCTTCATGTATACAAGGTGAGCACTTTACCACTAGGCCATATTCCAGCCCCTTATTACTAAAGTTTGTAGTAGAGTTTGAAGTTTCGTATTATTATTCCTCCAGCTCTGTTCTTCCTGCTTAGGATTGCGTTTGCTATTTGCGGTCTTATATTGGTTCATATGAATTTCTAGATTGCTTCCTCTGTCTCATTGAAGTATGTTGTTGGGATATTGATGGGTATTGCACTGAATTTGTAGATAGCCTTAGGCTGTATTGCCATGTTCGTGATGTTAATCCTCCCAATCCAGGAGCATAGGAGGTTTTTCCATTTCTTTAGTTCTGTGTAAATTTCCTTTTCCATCTTTTGAACATTTTCACATAGAGAACTTTCACTTCTTTGGTTAAGGTTATTTCTAAGTATTTTATGTTTTTTGAGGCTATTGCAATAGGAGTTGCTTTCCTGATATCAGCCTTACTCTTCACATTGTTGGCATACAGAAAAGCCATTGATTTTTTAATATTTCTTTTATATCCTGCTACTTTGCCAAAGTTGTGGATCAGCTCAAGTAACTTGGGCATAGAGTCTCTGGGATTTTTTAAAAAGAGGATCATGTAATCGGCAGTGTTTTACTTCATGTTTCCCTATTTGGACCCTCTTTATATTTGTTCTTGCATTATTGCGCTTGCTAGGAATTCTAGTACTGTGTTGAAGAGGAGTGGAAAGAGCGGATATCCTTGTCTTGCTCCTGATTTGAAAGGAAATGCCTTTATCTTTCCATCATTAAGTATAATACTAACCGTAGGTTTGTCATACACAGCCTGAATTATATTCAGTATTCCTGGTTTCTCTAAACTTTCATCATAGATGAGTGTGGTTTATCACTGTTGTCATATTAAATGTACCATGTCATCTTCTTTTACCTTTATTCCCCGGAGTAATCCAGATGTCACTGTAACTGGTTTTGGTGCCCTGTATATACAATAGTTTATATGTTTATTGGAACTAGTGAAGGGAAGGGGAACATCTAAATGGAGAGACAAAGGGTAAAAATGGCAAACCAATGGAACAGCAATACTTACAGAACTACATGCTGTAAAGCAACTGTACAACTTGGGGTTGGGAGAGAGAAGGAATTGGGGAGAAGGGAAAGTGGGAGAAAAATGAGGGAGGAGGTAACAAGTTTGATAAGAAATGTACGCACTGCCTTACGTATGAAACTGTAACCCCTCTGTATATCACTTTGACAATTAATTAATTAATTAATAAAAAAGGAAAAAAGAAATGTGCAGTTTTGTTAGTATATTTGTTTATTTATTTTTAGTTTGTTAAGCAGGCAAGTACATTTTTCTTCATCTTTTTTCTTGAGGCAGATGCCTACCACAACAAGAAATGCTGGTTTCAAAATGAATTGGCTAAGTTTAAAAAATGAGAAATAGTTAACATTTTATGTCCAAGTAAATATTTGAGTAATGTATAAAGTATTCATTACAAAGTGTATGAAAAATGACGTGCATACTTTTTTCATTTAAAAGTCTTTATCAAAGCAATAAAATACTTGAAATCACCCAATACCACATTTACAAAATATAAATGAATCTGTGTGCTTTTGCTTTAGCACATTGTTGTTTCACTAGACATTTGTAGCGTATGGTCATGTACCAGGAGATACAGGAGGACTGAATCTAAAAAGAAGATAATAGAAACACATGCGTCCTAAAGTGACAGAATTGCCAGATTGATGGTCCAGAGGTTAACCTAAGAAAGGGACAAAGTAATTTGGCAAGTCCGTGGATGTTTGAGCTGTGAGTGCCTAGAAATTCACAGAAGAGATTCCAAGCAGGATTGAAGGCAGCTGAAGGTGTAAACCATTATAGGCCTGCTCAGCCTTGTGTGGTGCCTTAACCCTATTACATGTGGGTCTTCCTTTGAGAAAACAAAAGCAAAAGATCCCCATTGTATTATTCAAATAAAGAATAGTGTTAATTGATGTCTCACTTCACAAAAAGTTTCAAGATGTAAGCCTTATGATCTTACATGCAAAAATTTACTCTAGAAAGCATTGACAGATAACAGGAGTAAGCAGATAATAGGACTACTGAAATTAGCAACTTGTTAACAATCAATTCAAGGTGACCAAAATATGTCCAAATACATATATGACACTCTTGGCTATCTCTGCCATGATATAAGGTCGGATTAGCAATTCTCCTATTCTGTTTTGTTTTGTTACCTTGTCATGTACAGGAAATCTGTCTTGCACTTCCCTCTGAGAGAGTGTGATACTGAGGAGACACTAGGATTGGAAATAGTTCAGGTGAGGATCACGGACCATGGAGCTCACTGGACAGTAGAACAGAGAGAAACAGTTTTTAAAAGGACATGATGACAAACTATCTTCGTTTGTTTTATTCTTTGTGATTGTAAGAAAATGTTGACCACTGAGTTTTATATGATTTTAAGTAACCCAAGAACAGGAGGAATAGGAATGTTATGAAAAAAAAAAAACAGTAATTAGGAGGAGACAAATCTAAGGAAAATAAAAAGCTGCTGAAGCATGATGCCTTCCCAGAATTGCTAGCGAGGTATAAAAGCTCTAGCTTCCTCTTTGGTATTTGAGTGTTAAGGAAATGACTTTTATCATCCAAGCATTGTGATACATGATGAAATGAACTGCTGTGGAGGGCAGGGGGGAATTTTGCAACCCCTAGAATGTTCTGGATTGTTCATTAGTTAGGGTAGATAGATTGGGGATTTTCTGTTAACAACTGTTAGTTGATGGTAATAGGAATATTTACATAGCTTGTTCTTCATTCCATAACAGCAACATATTGAAAACAAGTTTCATATCCTCTTTTCAATATCTCTACCCTTTTAGTGTTCACAACTTTGTGACCCTCTTTCTGTTGTATCACCAAATAAAGCTTCTGCTATGGTAAAAAAAAGTAAATAAGTAAATAAATATCTCTGCACTTTACCCTAAAGGACACACAGCTACTTTAAAACATGAATTCATTGCCAACAATTAAGAATACCATGATTTTAAATACAAATATCAATCTCTCATAATTCCTTTAGAGATCAGAAGATGCAGCATCAGTGGTCCATTATTTATTCATGATAACAGTGAGGTGGAAAGCAATGTATTCATGTACTGTGGTATGGACATTGCTATAATCCTCTTCAAACACTAAGTACCACTTTGTCCCTTCCATTGTGACACCAGTCACATCATTCATACTGTTTTCGGTGTAAATATATGTGTGTGTAATGTTATAATTAGTGGCATTACTGATTAATTAGATGTAATGGTTAAATGTACAAATGACTAAATCATTTAAGGTCTTTTAAAATAATGACAATAATGCGTTCTTCAGTAGAATATGTTATTTATTAAGAAGATGAGTAGAAGCTTGTCTGCAAATACATACTTTTTGACACCAGTTTAAGAAACTGAGGGACAAATTATTGCGAAATGTCCAGCGGATTTCACTAATGGAACTTCCTTTTAGGAAAGTGTGCTAGTGTTCAACCAGGATCCCCTCAGAGATAGTTAAATAACTTGGATTTACAACATTTGCTGATTTTTGTAGCTTTAAGGCTCCCAAATGTCCAATTCCAAGTTAAAGACAAAATGTCAACCAGGTTGCAAAATTCCAGAAAAATTGACATCTACTTTGTGAATGGAAGTGTGATTCAAGGAGGTGTGTGTGTGTGTGTGTGTGTGTGTGTGTGTGTGTGGTGAAGAAATGGATCCATTAGAATAGAAGCGCATCAAATGAAATCCTTTCTATCACATAGGGAACTCTATCAGAAATCGGTCTAGTTTATTAGAATATTTCATTTTATTATACTTGTCATCATAGTTCAGATTGCCTAATACAAATGTAATAGCAACAGTGATATCTACAAAAGCAAGATCAATAGCTTTTATTCAATTCATCTCTTCTGATTTGTAACACTAACCAAATATAAGCATGCATCATAGATATTTAATATAATAATCATTAAAGTGGAGTCTCTAATTGTTATTGACATAAAAATTCTTAAATTCTTTTTATTGTTACTATGCTTAACTTATCACAATGCTTTTGAATAGCATTCAAATTTTATAGTGTTTGTTGAAAATGGATATTTACCCTAGTAGTGTTATTACTTCCCTATAGTCTCATCTTTAAAAAAATATAAAAACTCATAATATTATTAGCAGTCATTATGATATAGCACAATTCATATAATTTTTCTATTACAAATGCTTGAGAGAATTTTGACAGGATTTCTTTCTTTTAAAAAATATTCTGAAACATAGTTATTATGACATTAATTCCTGCAGGTAAGACATATGTTTATTTGCATAATAGAAAAATAAGATTTCTCAATGGATTAGCATGAAAATGAATATACTAGCAAAAACATCATAGCTTACTTTTTATTTACTTTTTAATGTCTTTACTACCTTTAACAGTTGTAAATATGAAAACTGGTCATCTTGATCCATGTCGCTGCTTTCAACATTCTCACCCATTCCTCCTAACCTGCCTCTTCCCTCACTTTTCTTAATTTTTAGGTTACTTATTGAATTTTTTCTGCCATTTAGCATTGTAGTTCATGTATATGATATATGTTGACCTATGTCACCTCTTCAACACCTTCATCCCCCTTCAACCCACCCTGCCCTTACTTTTTCAGTTCGGTGTTATACACAATGAATTCTTGCCTGCATCCACCCCCTGCTTCTCTCTTCATTCTAATATCCCTCCACTCATCACCTCTTGCAAGTACCCATTTCCTGGTACTTACTTTGTTGGGTTTGACTTAGTCTTTCTAAAGAAGTATACTACATGATTATAGCTTTTTTTAAAGTCATCTCTTTTAGTCATAACTAAGTACATAGAAGAAAAACAGCTTCTTATAAAAGTTCAAAAATCTCCAAAAGTAACATCATAATGACACTTATCAAACAGTTTGTAAGAAAAGTAGGAAGGAGAAAGGGTAGTATAGGAATATAATAGTGTACATTGTACAGAAAAGTAGAAAAGTACAGTGTACATAACTATGGAATTATCACAGTGAGATCCTCTTGTACTATATATGTATGCTAATTCATAACCAAAAAGGAGATTATATTTGATTTTATATGCTACATATCACAGGAAATATATACCATTTGTATATCTACATATTTTATTATGTATCCAAATATATTGTTCACATGGTTCCTATATTTTTTGTCAGTTATGAGGTTTGAACTCTGGGCCTGTGCCCTATCTCTGAGCTGTTCAGATCAAAGCTAGCATCCTACCACTTTGAGCCACAGTGCCACTTCTAGATTTCTGATGGTTAATTGGAGACAAGACCCTCATGGCCTTTTCCTGCCCAAGCTGGTTTTGAATGGCGACCCTCAGATCTCAGCTTCAGGAAAAGCTAATATTACAGGCATGAGCACACCAAGCCACATACTTCTACTTCTAGAAGTTTGATGAAAGATTTTGTTAAGGCAAATGTTGGGGCTGGGAATATGGCCTAGTGGCAAGAGTGCTTGCCTCATGTACATGAAGCCCTGGTTCAATTTCCCAGCACCACGCATATAGAAAATGGCCAGAAGTGGTGCTGTGGCTCAAGTGATAGAGTGCTAGCCTTGAACAAAAAGAAGCCAGGGACAGTGCTCAGGCCCTGAGGTCAAGCCTCAGAACTGGCAAAAAAAAATAAAAAAAGCAAATGTTAACAAAGCTTTATGTCTTGACACAAAATAAATAATAGTGCACAATACAGCAGCTCACCATTAAAAAAAAACATTTGATAATTTATCATATCTCTTACCTATCGATTTAGAGATGTTTGGTTGAGAATTTAAATATTATTTCTTATTTGTTCCATAATTAAATGAATCTCACAACCAAAGTAAAATGGGGAAAGATCATTTTTTCAATAACCCTTGAATTCATACATAGGTATATTTTTTCTAAAAGTAATTTCTTTACAAAATGATAATTTTGTTTGACTCTACTGGCAAAATAAAATAGTGGCTATTTAATCTAATATATCCTAAACCATTATTTGGTTAAATGTGGATACAATGAAACCACTGGGTCTAAAATATTTTATTCCTTTTAGGTGCAGAAATATTGTACAGTGATATAAAAATACCCAATGTTGCAGATAAGGAATCTGCATCATTTGTTTGCATAAACTGCAATCTGCATGAAAGAAGTAGAGATTACTGTCAAAAAATACTTCATTTGGCTTAATGGCAACAATGAAATCTAAAACTGGCTGATGACTAACCAAATGATAATAATATGTTGTTACTGGTCTCAAGACTTATGAATAGCATTTATTGTGTCTGAGAGGTCTGACCAAAGTGTGTGTGTGTGTGTGTGTGTGTGTGTGTGTATAATTGGATAAATCAATATAGGTAGTTGTTAAACTCTATTTTCTGTTTTTCATACTTCCTACATAAAATATGAGGAGAATTTTGTCTCCTCGATTCTTTGATTTGGAAAGACTTTGAGTTTGAAGTGGACAGTATAAGAACAAAGAACAAGGCATCAAACAAAGTAAATGTCCCAGAGATGGAAATGGCAGAATGAGGTTAATACATAAATTATCTTGGTATCTACCCAGTTAATTTAAACAAAGTGTGATATGGAACATAAATCTGCAAGAATCTCTCTCTGTGTCTCTGTCTTTCTCTTCCCTTCTCTTTGTTTTAGCGAGTCATTCAACAATTGTTCAACAAAACATCTCTGACTGACTCCAATATTATAAGTGGAAAGTAGAACTAATTGTTAAAATCATCTTTATTTTTCTCTAAGATGAACAGTATGTGTGTGTGTGTGTGTGTGTGTGTGTGTGTGTGTGTGTGTGTTAGTATTAATGAGGAAATTCCGCAGGCTCCCACTAGAGCTCTCACAAGTGACATCCATAGCGAGAATAATAGACATGAAAGTACTTTTAGGTCACAATTTTCTTTGATGGGTATTATTCTTTTTAAAATATCAACACAGTCTGTCAAATCTAAGTACAAATAGAATCTGAAAATTATAAATCATTTTCTAGAATTTTTTCAAATTATACATATATTAAATTGACCTCTTAAATTGCTTTTTTAATTCAAAAAATTTTGTCCCACTAACAATATAGGATGAAAACTTTGATTTGATTAATTGGATTTGTCAACATATCATGTAACACTTATCAGAGAAGAGTGAATCCCATAATTCCAAGTTAGTTATACTTAGTAAGGAGTACTAAGTATAATGGAGAAATCATGTTAGCCTTCTTGCTACATGAGCTTTTGGATGTTTTTACTTTTCCATGTTCTTACCAGCTAAACAAACATAACTAATAATTCATCTCAGAATACCTCCAGTGAGGCTATAAAGTACCATAAATTTGATGCTGAATCAGATAGGGATTTTTAAAAGTTTAACTTTTAAATCAGAAATTAATATTATCCACCTAAAATTAGTTTGATTAAAGCATTAGTGTTACAGAGACTTCAGCATGGCACAAAGGGGCATAGACCCTGGATCCACATTTCATTTGAATTTCCCCTCCATAGCTCTGCAGATTTTTAGCTAAATGCTTATTCTGTAAAGTAGGGTTATTTGCCTGCATCATAGAATTACTGAAAAAAACACTTGAGCTGTATGCAGTGCATTTTCAGAATAATATCTGGGGCATCATAAATTCTAAACTGGATTTAGCGCTCAGTACCGCATCATGACAAAATAGATTCTGGAAATTCTCCTAGGTATTTCTGTGTCTCTAGACAAAATCTCCCTATTTCTGTTGTTTTGTTTAAATTTATCATAGTTACTTCTAATGAAGTATATGTGAGTATAAAAGAGCTTTGGTTAGAAAAAGAAATAGGGTACTTAGTGATCGTATCTTATTATGTCTTGCCTTGATCTTAAAAAAAAAATCTACTCCAGCTGTTTTTGTTTATTTTCATTTCCATTTATATACCTTTCTCAACTTGGACGTTAGACAACTGATATTTATCTTTCTATTCTGGTGAATAGTAATAATACATGAAGACTTTTCATGTGTGTTTCTCAGAGAAATATAGCCAATCCATACTTGGTAGATGTAATGGCACTATGCAATTTGTTGTTAAATCTCTATTTTTTTCCCAAGTTATTTGTGAAATACCAACTGACAGTCATAGTATTTACAAAGAACTTTTCTATTTTAGAATTTGTTTTGCTGTTTTGCACAGGAGTGGCAAGAGTCATTTTTGATGAGAAGTTTCTTATGAATGAATATGATTTAGTAAAAAGGTGTATTTGGACAAATAATACAAGCAATACTCTATAAAGTTAATTGTTATATTTTATAGCAATGGGTATTGTTGTTGTTGTTTTTTATGTTGGGGGATTGTACTCAAGGCCTGGGCGCTGTCCATGAGCCACTTTGTGCTCAAGCCTAGCACTCTATCACTTGAGCCACAGCATTTTTGAGTTATTAATTTGAGGTTAAACTCTCATGGAAACTTTCTTCCCAGGCTGTCAGATCTCAGCCTCCTGAGTAGCTAGAATTATAAGCCTGTGCCAATGGCGTTTGGATTAGCATTGGTCATTTTAAAATAAAGCTAGTCACATTTTTTTTTTGGGGGGGGGGCTAAAGAGTAGGATTAATAGTGTGTGTTTTTTTGTTTTGGTTTTAGCATTTACGTATTCATGTAACTAAATTTATAGGAACACAATATAATTATTTGAGGAAAATGGCGACTGCTTTCAAAATGGAGCATGATACTTGGCAGTCAGAATACCTCACACTTCTATGAAACATTGACTAAAACAATAAATGCGTACATCCTTATGAAGATGTCATTTGCTCCTAGATCAGAACTTCTCAATATATTTGCAATTTGTGATTGGGATGTTTATGTTAATAGAGACTAGGTTTCAAGTGTGTAAAATAAAAATTGTTACACTTATAAAAGAAAGAACATAAACTAGAAGAGTTTAGAGTATTAGTTCCTTCTTTTTCCCAGTTAATTCCTTTTATGGTCTTGAAAAAATATACTCAATAAAGGATGGATCAATTGGACCAGGAAACAATGTGATAAAAAGAAGAGAGTTAAGAGGAGAAAATCCATTCATGCATTCAGAAACTGAAAACTATCTTACTAAAATAAACTTCATAATAATATCTTCTAGCACTGTTTAAATGTCTTTAGACACCAAATTCTAATTACAGTAATGTCACAAAGAGATATCTTTTTATATTAGATAGATAAGTATATATATATAATTTTTCTTTTGCCAGTCCTGGGGCTTGGACTCAGCACCTGAGCACTGTCCCTGGCTTCTTTTTGCTCAAGGCTAGCACTCTGCCACTTGAGCCACAGCACCACTTCTGTTTTTCTCTTTTGTCATCTGTTCTGTCTTCTCAATTCCATTCTGTCTCTTACTAGGGAAGTACACTAGTGTAGAAAATATATTTCTTTTTCTACATACAAAGTTCTGTGCTCAGAACCAGGTTTATAATGCTGAATAAGTTGTATTCTGCCCTCAAGCAGCTGACAGTTTTTCCTGAAAGGTGATAGGCAAACAAATAAGTTCATATAAATTTTAGGACAAATACAGCTGAGCAGATCCTTATGAGAGGTCAACATGTTTTTCTAATTCACGTCCAAATTTATAGCTAGGTGTCTGTTCACTCAGTGCATAAATATGTGAATCAAGGCTTTCTGATAACTTGTCAAGTGCCTTAATGATTTTTTTTGCTGCAAAAGAAAGTGTTATATACAACTATAACTTAAAAGAATGAAGAAAGAATGGCTAATTAAATATTAAATGACATAAAAGCATTACTTTTATCAGGGCCAATAATAATATACTTCATTAAAAGGAGCATTTGGGAACCTGAGTAGGAGGATAGATTTTCTTAGTGCAAGAGGGTATACAAAACTTAATATAGATGTGGGGGGAAGGGGAGCATGAAGAGAAGCATTTTTAATGCTTTAGCAGACAAGTTAGAGAAAGGAATGAGCACAAAAAAAGAATTCATTAGCTTGATTGATATCATTATGGGTAATGTAGCAAGGGCCTTCATTCTTTAAAAAAATAGAGAATCACTAGAGATTTTTGAGCAAGAAATGTTAAGAGCAGAATTGTACCTTTATAAAATTATTGTTTCATTATATAATGAGTCATACAAATATTTTAGAGGGTGATTTGTTAAAATTGTGGCAAATTAATAACTACCTAAAGGTGACCTATTAAAAAAAAACAGGAAGAAGAGAGAAATAAGGACATTAGCTAAGGGTGTATCAAGCTTTTAGAATGCTCTAGTACATTTAGTGTCCTAACCTATATTAAAGAAAAGAGGGAAAGTGACATTTTAGAAATAAGAGCAATTTCCTCCATTTCATTGATGGGGACAGAAAATCTTTCTTCTCATTGCAGCTTCTGTGGTCCAAAGCATGTTTGAAAGTGAAACATCTGTGATACTGAAATATCTTCAATAACAAAACATCTGTGATACCAAAATATCTTCAATATTTTTTTTTGCGTATTGGAAAGACTTCCCTCAGGCATATGTCCCAGATACTCAGTTTCATATTTTAGTGATAATTGCAAATACCACAATGCCCTATCAGAGCCTCAAAGAAAAAGAAATGTCCATGGGGGAATTAACTAGGGAAAGAACAGATAAGATCTAAAGGTTTGAAGCAATCTTCTACTTTAAATATAAATGAACATTCCCTCTTAATATAAATGTTAAGTCTCTGTGATTAAAAATTACTGTCTATTACAACAGAGATTAAAAATAGTATTTAAACCAAAGTAGATTCTGTTTAGAATTCATAGATAAATTGTATTTTCAACATTTATTCAGAGTTAATGTTTAAAATAAATTTATGGTTCTAGATTCTTGAAGTGTACTCAGTTTCACTTGTATATTTCTCAGGTTCTAATTTTTATTTCATCTGTGACCCTTCACAACACTTCAAGAGAATAAAGCAGAAAAGGGCTGGGGATATGGCCTAGTGGCAAGAGCGCTTGCCTCCTATACTTGAAGCCCTGGGTTCGATTCCCCAGCACCACATATACAGAAAATGGCCAGAAGTGGCGCTGTGACTCAAGTGGCAGAGTGCTAGCCTTGATCAAAAAGAAGCCAGGGACAGTGCTCAGGCCCTGAGTCCAAGGCCTAGGACTGGCAAAAAAAAAAAATAAATAAATAAAAAGAATAAAGCAGAAAATATAAGAGCTTGGTGGAAGCAGGTGCTGGTGGATCACCCTTGTAATTCAAAACTCCCCAGATCTTAGAAGGCTGAGATCTGAGGGTTGCGGTTCTAAGCCAGTATGGGCAGGGAAGTCTGTGAGACTCTTATTTCCAATTAACAACCAAAAGCTGGAAGTGGAGCTATGGCAAAGTGGTAGAGAATTAGCCTTGAGCAGAAAAGAAAAGAAAGGAAGGGAGGGAGGGAGGGAGGGAAGGAGGGAGGGAGGGAGGAAGGAAGGAAGGAAGGAAGGAAGGAAGGAAGGAAGGAAGGAAGGAAGGAAGGAAGGAATAGCTCATGACAGTTTTAGTTTCCAGACCTCAAATTTAAGGCCCCAGATTGTGCAGGTGCATGCACATGTGTATTAGATGGAACAGGTTAGCATGGTGCACATACATAATTCCAACAATTCCATCTGTGGCGGTAGAAGAATCATAGTTGGAGAACTCTCAAAGATAGTGCAAGGCCGGTCTGGAAAACAAACTAAAAGCAAAATTGCATCAGGAGTGGCTAAGATGGGAGAACACCTATGTAGTATACATGAGGCCCAAATTTCAATCCCTAGTGCCATAACAGTTAGATGGGTGAATGGTTGAATGGTGTGTGTGTGTGTGTGTGTGTGTGTGTGTGTGTGTGTGTGAAATCATTATCTAAGAAACAGCACTTCGGGCTTGACTTATCTAGGGTCACTGCAGCTGAGAACAAACTCCACTTTCAGTGACATAGTGAAAAGGAGACCAGAGATAGTAGGTAGGAAATGAAGAGATTTTGAATATGATGATCACATTCTACCATGGCCATCATTGCTATTAGGGGAGAGTTAGCGTGATAAATAGACATCCTTCACTTCTTAGTGTCCTGTGGCCCCACATGCAATTTGTCTCAGAGGCTAGGGAGGGCTTCATTAAAAACGGGGCCAACCCACTGTGAACAAAAATTTCTCTGGCATCTCCCAGCTGCCATTCAGGATGTAAAATCCAGGGCATAGCTGTCAAGATGAGCCCCTTCAGTATCGTGGGGCAGAGCAGCTGTCACTGAGACACATCAATCTCCAGAGAAAAAGTCACACTCTTTCCATGGAGAGTGCATACCAATGCATAACTCCTTTTGTAGTTGGAGGTGACTTTTCACCAGGACAAATTCAATATGCAGAAGAGCAGAAATGGCCCCAATAGGGCTTATTTTTTTCATGTTGAGCATTTTCTGGGAGCAAAATTTCCCTTAGTTCACCTTTGAAGGGAGAATGTGACACTTGGAAGCCACAGCTTTAAGATATACAATTCCACTGGTACTAATGAGGCATGCCTGTGATCCTAGCTACTTATCAGGCTGAGATCTGAGGGCTGCGGTTCAATGTCAGACTGAGCAGGAAACCATGAAACTATTACCTGCAATTAACTACCCCAAATCCTGTAAGTAGAGCTGTGGCTTAAGTGATAGACCACTAGCCCTTGAGCAAAATTGCTCAGGGACAGCTCTTAGGCCCTGAGTTCAAGTCCTAGGTTCAGCACGCACACACACACACACACACACACACACTATAATTTGTTATTTTCTTCCTAAAATAAAGACAAAATTTTTACAAATCCTCAAAGGAACATCTGAAAAACACAGGCATTTTCAACCTACACTTAAAAGAAGGGTTTTATATTTATTCTAAGATATTGAACTTATTCTCTTCAATGTTATTTTTAGTACTAGAACCAATTTTATAACAAAATTTGCAAACTTCTTGTTGTACTCTTCACAGAAAGTCTGTGAACAAGTTTAAATTTATTTTTAAAAGAGGGCAACAGGGATAAGAAACAGCAAAAGACGGGTTAAATTTAATCAAATCCCACTCTAGGCATGAATGAAATATCACAATGAAACCCCTTGGTACAATTACTATATGTTAATAAAAAGATTATAGAAATACTGTAAATATTTTTCTACAATGTCATTACTGCTTATCACCCTACAGGCGTACCCAAATAAGCAGCAATGAAACAATTGGCATCCCATTACTTTTCATTTATAATTTCATAAAAAAGGTCCTGAATAGTTACAGCCAGAATCAAACCAGTTGTAATACATTTCATAATATGAAATACTTTTACTTAAGGAAAATTTCACCTGGGCTTTTTCACAACTGCATTGGCAGTCAATAAATTTGATTCAGCTTGTACTGCAAGTAGGAATCATATTGATATTCCAATCTTTTTTTATTTTGATGTGCTATTATCACATATGTCTTTTAATGCATATAATGAATGTGCCTGTGAGATATGAATATATATATCACTTTGATCACATAAGGAAATACATGCAAAAAACTATAAATAAATTTACATATGTTTATATTTGTAATTGTATTAGTATACTACACATACATAAAATATATAATGTATAACTATATTTTATAATGGAAAGCATATCTATAAGTTATCTCCATTCATTTTAATAATTAGAATAAAGGTTCCTCAAAACTAATAAGCTTTGTAACAATTTGTTTTACTTGTATATCACAGAAAATCTCGCCCTCAATAATTCATTAATTTATTAACAAGTATGCTTAGTCTTGCTATGTTCCAGTAGGTAAGTGCCTATAGTTTGTGTGTATACAAATGTAGAATTTGTGTCTCTCAAAAAAACCTCAGCACACTGTAATCCCACTCTGAGCTACGAAATAACTTTCGGGCCTTCACACGTGTCACTTCTTCACTACATTGTGACAGATTTTCCCCCAAGTATATACCATATTCCCCAGATGGCTTAACCATTACCACAGGCAGATCATGAGTGATATTGTAGGTTGAACAGATGTAAGCAATTTGTACACTTTTCCCTTCTGAACCATCCTTGTTTTGATGCATCAACTGGAAATTGAAACGTAAGCCAAACTTATGTTTGTAAAAGAGCAATGTTTTCCCAGCTTGGGCTGTGTAGTTAGCTGTGAAGTATAGACAAAAGACAGAATAGGAACTGTGGCCACAGTATGTTACAACAACCCTGGGAAAGCACTGTGTAGTAGAGTAGTGTCCTCCTTCTTCCTTTAGCCTATATAACTACATTTGTAAAGTAGTGTAGGTTGTTTCAACCAAACCAGGTAGCCTATTTACTTCAATCATACATTGTTAGAAGAGCTAGATCTCTAGCAACAGCAAGTGTAGTGCTGTAATGGTAAGAGGAAAAGAGATGAATTGTTTTATAAGAATGCAGTTTGCTTATGTAATTTTGCAACCTTTAAAATAAATTTTTGTTTTTAATTATGAAAACACTTGACTCACATTGAGATGTTCTAGAAATTCAAGATTAAAGAAATTTTTCCAAGTCAGGAGCCAAAGGTTCAACCTGTAATCCCAGATACTCAAGAGGCTGAAGTCTGAGGATTAAGATTGAAAGGGAGTCCAAGAAGGAAAGTCCCTGAGATTCTTTTTTTTTATTTTAAATTTTTTTTATTTGTCATGGATCATGAACTCAGGTCCTGGGGCTTTCCCTGAGTTATTTTGCTCAATTAGCCCCCTCTTTCTGGGAGTTAACTGGAGACAAGAGTCACATGGTCTTTCCTGCCTGGGCTGACTTCACACCATGACCTGAAGAGATCAGCCTCTTTTTTTTTTTTTTTTTTTTGGCCAGTCCTGGGCCTTGGACTCAGGGCCTGAGCACTGTCCCTGGCTTCTTCCCGCTCAAGGCTAGCACTCTGCCACTTGAGCCACAGCGCCGCTTCTGGCCGTTTTCTGTATATGTGGTGCTGGGGAATCGAACCTAGGGCCTCGTGTATCCGAGGCAGGCACTCTTGCCACTAGGCTATATCCCCAGCCCGAGATCAGCCTCTTGCATAGACACAATTACAGGGGTGTGCCACTGGTGCCCAGCTCCTGAGATTCTTAACTCCAATTACTACCAAAAATGGAGGAGTGAAACTATGGCTTAAGTGTCAGAGTGCTAGTTGGAAGCAAAGAAGCTCAGGGAGAGTGCTCAGGGTCTGAGTTTATGCCCCCAAACTGGCACCAAGAAGAAAAGAAAGGAAAAGAAAGGAAGGGAGGGAGGGAGGGAAGGAGGGAGGGAGGGAGGGAGGGAGGGAGGGAGGGAGGAGCAGATGAGTGAGGTGATAACAAGTTTGATAAGAAATGTACTCACTGCCTTACGTATGAAACTGTAACCCCTCTGTACATCACTTTGACAATATATGTCAATTTTAAAAAGGAGTTTAGAACATTGGGCAAAAAATGAAAAGAAAGAGAAATCTCTCCAAAAGCTGTCAATTAGTGTCAATTAGGTCACTTAGTCAAAAGATCCTTTGGGATTTTTCAAAACACAGTTTAGAACTAACTGACTGTTGACACACATCTATGGCTTCAGGTACCCAAAAGGCAGACGTTAAAAGGATTACTGGAGCTCAGAAATCCATTCCCTTTGAACAGCATAGTGAAATTCCGTTTAAAAAATACAAACAAGCAAGGAGCCAGTGGCTCCCGCCTATAATCCTAGCGATTCAGAAGGCTGGGATCTGAGGATCATGAAGCAGGAAAATCTATGAGCCTCTTATCTCCAAGAAACTCACAAGAGCCAGACGTAGAGCTGTGGCTCAAGTGGTACAGTGCTGGCCTTAGGGCCCAAGCCCAGAGTTCAAGTCCTAGGACCAGAAAATAAAAATAAAATTGTGTGTGTGTGTGTGTGTGTGTGTGTGTGTGTGTGTGTATTTGCCTAATGTCAATTCCATAATCACACAATAATAATTATATAATTATATAATGATGTCCCATTTGTAAATAACATAATTTTTTATGTAATGATTTCCCATTTATAAATACATCATTTTGCTTACAATAACCAATTGCTATGCCTAGCTTGCCATTTCCATGATTTCAGTGTTTGATATTAATCTGATAATTCTTCCTGCAGTATGAAAATACCAAGTATTCTACTGTACTATGAGTTTGCATTTGTGTTTATCTGTTAATTTTTTAAGTGACATTTGTTTGAACTCAGGGCCTCCCCATTTGTAGACATTTAAACTAAATGTCCAGGCTTGTTTTTCATTGGTTATTTATTTACTTATTTATTTTAACTCTATTTTTTTGTCTTTTCTTTTTCAGTACTGGGGATTGAACCCAGGACATTGCACTTGCTAGGCAAGCGCTTTGCCACTGGGCTCCATCCCAGCCCTGGTTATCTATGTGTATGATATATAATCTATGTGCATGATTTATAATGTGCTGCAGAAATGTTTAATAACCATATTCATATTCTATATTCTCAGTTTGTCTAGGTCTTCCCCCTCTGAAAAAAATGCATTCTCATGCCCCTCTTTAATAATAATCAGAATTTCAAAGTGAGGGAAATAATAGGACTTGTAAATAATTACAATTGTCTTTAATTACACTACTTCTATTGCCATTCTCCTAAATACAGTTTTCTTCCTCAGTGGAAAAAAGACAGCTCCAGTTGGTGGGCAAATGATGTCATTTTCCTCATCTCTCATTTCTGTGACCACAACTCAATTGTGGTTCCAGTTTAAGTAATGAGCAGAATAAGAAAGCTTACCTTGCCTCCTTCTTCCCTCTTAGGCTCAATGCATTAATTTTGTTTAATAATACAAGCAAGTCTGTTCCTGATTTAACTGTAGTATACAATAAGCCAAAAATAAAAAAAAAATTGTTCCCCATGTCACTTTGAAATGAAGGATCATCTGGCAAGACCCAAAATTTTTCCCCAAGTGTCCCAAGATTTTAAAGTTATTTGGCTGTTTTCACTAGAGAATTGCATTTATTCTTTTTTTTTTTTGAAATATTGAGATTCCAGGGTTGTTTTTATTAGTTTTAGCACTGGTGATTAAGTGTAAGACTTTTATTTTTTTAATATCTTAAACTTATTTTTTCATATTTAACTGGGATTTATTCTCAAGTAGTAATTACAATTTTCCTGAAACTCTATATTCTGTAGATATATCTCTTTCTGCATTTTACATGTACATTTTCTTGATGGAATTCTGCACAAGATGTTTGAGTCAGCATATAAAATATTACTTGAAAATACTAACAGTGAGACAGATGGTGAAGAATTCTACACACCAACTTTGCAAACTCACTCCCTTACAACCCTTGTCTTCAGAAATTTTTCCTAAGAACCAATCACCAAATAAGTAATTTGTGATGTGTTATTATGCAAATATTCCTTTTGAACAATCACAACAACAAAAAGCCATTTCAATCACATTTTCATTTTAAAGAAAGTTTTGTTTCACCCTTTTTAAGTTTATTGTTATGGAGACTAAACTAATTATCTCCATCAACTTATATTCTTATTCAAAAAGACCGATGAAGAGAATTCGTGACTCCTCCTGCTGAAATTCTATTCTATCAGTGGAGCTAGAAGAAGTACGGTACAATGTCTTCCACAATATATTTATGTGAATTCATGATGGCTATGTTAAACTGAGTTTATATTCAAGATGGATATTGTTATGGTTTCTCTCTAACTTTCAAAATTTATCAAGTTCGAAGAAAGTGACTTAGTTTGTTTTAATTTGTTTTATTTTGCTACATGACTTAGTTTAGAGCCTTAGTTTAGAATATAAAAAAAATTGATGTCATTAAAACATTATCGTTAGGGAACAATATGAGTAAAACAAAGAAAAAAAATGGGTGCTAATGGCTTGGAGGAGAAAGGGGCGGAGTAGTGGGGGGTGTGGAAGGCCGCTGGCTCAGTGTTACTGGGTCTTCAGGGATGCAACACAGCTTTACCTTGGTAGACCCAAGGGGAGAACAAGTGTACCTCGAAGTCAGCGTTGGTATAGAAGGGGCAGGAGCAGGGGGCCCTTTTTATTCGTGACAGATGAATCCACTGTGGCTGTCCCTGGAGCCTGACCGCGGTGAGGGTGGCCAGCAGAACCTGGGGAGGGTCTCTCCACTTAGGATGTAAACCACATGGATCAAGGGTCTTGAGAAACACTGGAGCCCCACGCAAGATTCGGGGAGTGGGAAAGGGGCCTTGATGAGGTTGAGGGAGACATTGATCAGCACGTTGGCCTAACATGTGCCTAAAGACGTTTGGAATGAATGCTCAAGTTCGGATCCCCCGAGAGACCTCCAGAGACCAAGACCAATGCAAGCCAGCAAAAAGGGCGTTTATTTCAGGTTAGCTCGGTCCTCCACGCACTCAGTAACTGGTGATGCTCAGAGGCCCTGAGCCTCGGGCTTATAGCTGCTTTATACACTTTTCAGGGTAGGCAGGGACTTAGCACACACCATAGCATCTTTTTTAGCAAATCATTACACACCATGGGAAAATTATAAAATAATTCTAAAGCATGTTTGGCGCATTTGGTGGCGGGAAGGAATCTGGAAAGGGTCATTGGTCAGATCAAGGGACGGACGCATTTAAAATTGATCGGTTAGGAAGTCTAGGGGGTGTCTTGGTTCCCTCTCTTGACTTACATCTACGTTTGCCGGCATCTGGTTTTTCCTAACTACCAGTTACCTTAGGATTGAGGCGACATGCGGTTAATATCAGTGAATACATTTTTCACTCCTTCAAGAACAGGAGGGTAGTCTATCAGTGGAGTCTTGGTACTGTCAGTAGGGAAATTACCTAGAAGACAAGGCTTCCATACATTAATTCAAAGGGGGTGAGAAAGGTCGGGCTGTGGGGAGAGGCAGGTAAGGGGGCGATCGCCAGAGGTGACAGTTCTGGCCAGGCTTGCTGGAGCTCTAAAGAAAGTTTAGAAAGCTGTGTCTTAATGAGCACATTCCCTCTTTCAACCTTTCCAGAAGACTGAGGACTGTAAGGAAGGTGAAGGAAGATTCCACTGGATAAGTAAAGAGGCCGCCCCCTGTTGGTCACTTTGGAGATGAAGGCAGGTCTATTGTCAGATTGAAGTGACCTGGGTAGGCCAAACCTAGGAACATTTCTTTTATTAGGACAGAGACCCAGCAGGATGTTGTGGGATAGGCCTCAATCCATCTGAAAAGGTATTTCAGCAGCTTACTTGGAGGCATGTGAGTGAAGTCTATCTGCCAGTCTCCCCCTGGGGTAGGTCCCTGAGCCTGGTGTGTGGGGAACACAGCTGGTCAGAGAGCACAGAGTGCTCCCTGAGGAGGGAAGGGAACAGGTGGGGCAGGCTTGGGGAATGGCCTTCAGTCCAGCAGTTAGGCTAGGGCAATGGAGTAAAGCTTGAGAAGCGGGGAGAGGCTTGTATCCGATGTGCAATGCCTGGTGAACCTGGGAAAGGAGGCTGTCTCAGGGAGAACAGATCGTCCTCCTAGGGCCCACCCTCCCTGGGCCTCCTGGGAGGCTCTCTGATGAGTGAGTTTCTCTAGCTCCTGTGGGGTGGAAGAAGGTTGAACTGGAGACAATGCCAGAAGGAAGGATGCTAGAAGTTGTCTCTGGGCTGCTTTCTTTGCCTCCTGGTCTACTTTGGAGTTGCTGACCATGATGGCCCCGGCAGTGACATCCAGTGGGTACAGATGGCATCCAAAGGGGTTTCCTGCTTCAGGTTTGCAGCACCCCACTAGAAGCACAGGGAGAAATAAAGGTGGCAAGTGAGAACAGAAACAGGTGTCCCCTGCTCTGGAGGCGACCAGGCCCTGGGCGGGTGTTCTCTGGCCTGGTGCCACGTCCATATCTGTTAGGTTATCAATGTACGTAGCCAATAAAGGAGCACGCCACATGGTATTCAGGCAGGAGAGAAAGTTGATTCTGGTGACCTGCTCCCAAGTTCAAGGCACATGCGTGTGCAAGAGAGTGAGCCCCCCCCCCCATATGCCTTATCTAGGGAATGGATGTGGAGGTGTGGCCAGGTGGATTGGGATGTGACTTCAGGGAAGGGGGAGATAAGCGCCTCTAGGTAAGCTGGTTACACAGGGAACTGGGTGGAGACTTAACCTGGTGGGGTACCCCTTACAGAGATAACTGCCTTGGAGTATGATGGTTACCCAGGTGACTGCGTGGAGGCATCAAGCCCTGGGGGCGGGGGAGGACCCTACAATGATTGTTATTATTAAGGTGGTGTGCAGGGGTGTTACTATTTCATAAGTCTGGTGATGAGTGTTTTCTTTTTGGACAATGTCACCCTTCCTTCATTCTCTCTTAGTTTCCCTTTCCCACTCTGCACACATGTAGCATAGTTCATTTTCAGCATAGTGTCTAGTGAGTTCCACTGCTACTTTTGCTCACCCTTTGTCCCTCGACTTTTGTGCCTCCTTACCCAACTGAAGACAGATAAGCAAACAAACAAGACAAAAAGATTTAAGAAATAAACAGAACAAAACTTGTTTTTAACATTTTAAAACAAAATTAGGAGCCAATCTCAAACTAACTTATTATTCATTAAATAAATGTGCCTAGATATTATGACTGAATTATTAATGTAAAGTCAACATGGTGCATTTAAAAAATTTATTTAAAGATAGGTAATTTACTGCAGTGTAATTTTGGGGGAGTATTTATCTCCTTCAGCATTCTATTGGGGAATATAATTTAACACACATTTGCAAATCAGTAACATGAGGCAGAAAACATGAGAAAGACCAGTAAGGTCTCAAAAGATGAAAAATTCAGTGCTTCTACTGTAATAGGTGCCTTTATTCTAAGACCCTGAATTTGTCTGTGTAACACAACTGTCCAGTTATTTCCAGTTCTCATTAAAATGATTTATAAATTTTATGTATATGTATACACATATGTGTGTATGTATTTATAATTTATACATATAGATGCATTGATGATTGATAGCTGGATAATCTCCATTATAAAATTGTTTATTGTGGAGTTTCTTTAAGGGTAAAATTCACAATTATACAATTCTTGAGTGTTGAAACAATTTAATGACATTGATTACATTTCTTTCCTCTGGCTTATAGTTCATCCATTTCGATATTAAAATTGAATATATTTTACGTTTATGATGGAGCTGATTAATTGTCATCATAATCCATTGTAGAATACATTCTTTAACCAAAAAGAAAGCATGCATCTATTCACAGATATGCCCCTGTTCTTGAGCTTTCATCACCAGTTTTTGGATACCAATAGTTAATTTTCTGTTTGAAAATATTTCTTCTAGATATTTCATATAAATGGAATCATATAATATGCTTTATTTCATAACTCTCTTCTTTGCTATGTATATACTTTTTTAATTATTACATGAGACTTGATTGGGGATATATCCCATTTTACTTTTGCATTGCACTGGTTAAAATATGAGTTACTTCTGCTTTGTGGTCATTAGGAATCATAACAATAAGTATTGATGATATGCAAGATTTTGTGGGAATAGAATTTTTTAATTCTCTAGAGTCTTGTTAAAGATGAAAGAAACAATTTAAAGAAAAATTTTATTCAGTGACATTTTCATTAGGGGAAAACTGATCTCAAATATAACTGAACTCTTTGTGGGTACAGCTGGGACAAGTAGGAACTCCTAGCCAAATTGGAGATTGGGGGGATGAAAAGTAACTAAGCAAAGCATTAAGGATAAGGGGATTCTTGCTAAGCAGGCCTAGTAGACCTCTTCCTAAAGAGAGGTTCATGACTAAGATATGAAAGGAAAAAGCTGGATTCCATATCAGGTATGATTACTCAGCAGAGGTGGAGAATTCACAGTATGTTTGTAAAACATATCATATAGAACTAGCTTAGGAACAAGGAAGGACAATACTGAGGCTTAGTTGACAAGGAGCCAAATAAACATTTGGCCAGAGAATTTCTCTAATTATTTAGCTATGAATGTGATTTTTCTTTTCATAATAACTTAATAATTAACCTTCTGAAAAATTTTTAGACTGTTTCTAAAGAGGTTTTTACCAAATTCTAATTTTCCATTAGCAATTCACAAGGGCTCCAATCACTGTTCCTCGTTATTTCTCGTGGTTTTAAAAAATTATTATTATGGCTACTATAGTTGGTGTGGAATTGGATTATGTTGTGGTATTGACTCCCCCGAGGCTGATGGTATTTAATGTCTTTTCTTGTACACAATGGCTATTTCTATATCTTTTCATGAAAAAAAGTCTGTCCTTATACATTTTTCCTAAATTTGAGAATAATTTGTTTTCTTATGACTATCTTTATTCTTTCACATGGCTCTGAGAAATCATGTATTTCATGCTTAGTTTGCCCACCTTACAAGCAAGAATTTTGCATTATTAAATGAATTATGAAATACAGACCACATGTGTTTTGCCCTACCTCTCGGGAAATAGATTTAAGCATAATTCAAATCTGGAAGAATAATAGAATCTGACTGTTGATATGAACTTGATATATATACATGTAAATAGTTCAAATGGAAGCAACATGAATTCCTTGTCCCATTAGAAGACTTTTCTGTATACTCTATTTTCTTAGTAAGAACTTGCCTGGGAAATATGGAAGAATAATTTCAAAGTGACTTTTTGAGTAAATGTTATTACAAAGGAAAATTTACATAAGCACTTTCGTCTACTTGAATTACTTTTACTAAATCTTTGGTTTATCTCCACTCCAACCTTTTCTTCATTAAATAAAAATGGAAGCATCTTTCATCTCTTCACTAATTTCTTTTAGATGATAATGCTAAAACTTTTTATTTATATGTAGTAGAACTGCCGTTATGAAGTTGAAAGAAATGCCCTGCAAGTCTATTTTTTTTAACGTCTTTACAAATGAGGGAGGGAACTGATACCTGGAAATTTCCCTAAGGAAAATTTAATTAATATGGAATTTTCTTGTTCAAAGCTTATGCTGTTATGGGTCTGGAATAGTTTCTATTTTTCTTTTGCAAATGATGTTTTTTAGGTAACTCATACTAATTTTTCAGGGCTAACCGTGACATCATCTTTTCTCATCTAAGTCCTTACTGATGTTACACTGGAGGCTTGAATCAGCTGGATGGACAATATTTATACTACAAAATTGCAAATACTACAAATCAATAGCCTTTTTCCTTACTGCCCATTGGTTTCAGTGAAAAATTTACCAGAATTTCCATGTATAAATTGTTAGCTGCAAAAGTAGACAAGTTGATTATTTCTTGAGCTACTATGAAGCAGAGATGTTATTATATACACTGATATATATATGTCTATATGTTTATATATATGTCTATATATGTGTGTGTAGCTAGCTATCTGTAGGTAGATATATAGATATCACAAGATTTTATTAGGGCAGTAGGACAGTTGGGAGTACCTGAAACTGTGAGAGTGAGAGAGAATTACTGTAGCAACTTCACGAATAACATAGGAGATACTTGGTTAAACCAACACAAAGTAAGTTTACCTGTTTTATTTTTCTTTTATTTGTCACTCTGTCCACAGTCAACCGGATACAATACATAGCCACATAGAGAGAAGAGTTGATATTCAGAGTTTAAAAAGGTACAGATTGCATACATTTTTTCATAGATATAACACAGAAATCAAACCACAAAATTATTATTCTAGCCAAGGCTATACTAACCTCCCTACTTCTTCCCTCTTCTGTGACTGCTGTATGCCTCTAATGAGCCTAGCTTATAAAGTTTGATAAAATGTTGCATTATATGAAGCGCCAGAATTTTTTTTAACTTTCTGTATATTTCCTTACTACAGAGCTCTGTATCTAAAGGACACATTAAAAAGTATATTGACACATGATCTCTAGAGGTTACAAATTTCTGATTTCATTTTAATGACATCACAATATTTTAAGAAGTATTGCTGACTCCTCATGGAAATTCTTACCCTTTGATACATAGTGTTTTCACCTTTGGCATTCAAAATGTGGTTAAGTAAATTACATACTGAAACCAAAACCATCTTCTGACTTAGAACACTTCTGAGAGTGTGAATTAGGAAAGTTAGGTCCCCTATAAAAGTGCCAAAAAGCTTGGTGCACAGACCATACCACTATATAAGCCAGTAATCACTGTAAGATTATCAGCTTTATTTTTTAGTTCAGTCCACTTTATTGTAAAATGAAATGCTAGCAAAGCTGAGGGACCTATATCCTTGTTAGTAATATCAAAATGCTTGCACAGCAAGGCATAGTTAATCTTAACATTCTGACACCTACGTCCTCCAGGACCTTAAATGATGATTACATTTCCCCGTACCCAGGGCTCAATGTCCTGCCCTGTGGAAGCAAGCAAGGAAGAGAGGAAAGAAGGAAGGAGGGAAGGAAGGAAGGAAGGGAGGGAGGGAAGGAGGGAGGGAGGGATGGAGGGAGGGAGGGAGGGAGGGAGGGAGGGAGGGAAGGAAGGAAGGAAGGAAGGAAGGAAGGAAGGAAGGAAGGAAGGAAGGAAGGAAGGGAAGTTAATTTCAGTAATTAGCTTAGTTATGTTTGTATAAATGCACATATATCCTAAGATACAACCACCTGGAAAACCAGAAGAAGCAACTTTTCATGTAGCATTTATTGTTGTGCTTGGTTATATATCATATATCAGAATTTTTCCCATTACATCATTTCATCTTCAAATCACCTGCAGATTCATGGATTCTACACTGATTTTCCCTTAAAAAATAGATACATGCAAGGCAGATTACTTGGTAAACTGAAAACATTGCTACATTTGAAACTATCTTATGAGATGTAGTTTTAAGATTAAAAATTAGGACCTATTTACTGAATTTCAGTACAGGTGTTTCAATATCATAATAAATGAAATTTTTAATTAAATTTTATTAATTTGGATTTGAAAACTAGTCAGTATTTTATCTCTGAATTAACTCATCATAAAGATTTTAATTTCTACATGTCAGCTTGTATATAGGCAGGTAGTTTCAATTATGTCTCTTGAACTTGTATTCTGTAATGTGGCTTGTAACATTATTATATATCTAACTAGATACGATAACAGAGTTGAAAAAGAGTATCTATCCTTGTCTTATACAGATGTGGAATTTGTTTCACATCTTGAATCTTGATCATTCCAATTAGTTTATAAAGTTTGAGCACACCGTTAAATTCACAGTGCCTCTTAGTAACAGTATTTGTTTCAGGTTTCCAAAATGTTATTACTGTGGCCTTAGTTAAAACCTGTTTTTATTTTCATCGTCTCTGTCACATCTTTATACCACTTGTTAAGGTGTACTTTTCAAGTGATGCTTTTTAAAAATCAGTCAGGTAAGTATTTTATTGTTTCTCCAAACATGTCCTGACGAATTTGTTTTGCTTTTGTAATTATTTGAAGTTTAGATATCCAAACATCATATGATTAACTTCTTCTTCTTGTAGAAATTGCAAAGCTAAATTAATGTGTTATAGACACTGCATACACAATATAATAAAACAAGAATTTGCTTAAGTCTTCTACAATTTTCAGATAGTATTCTCTGTTCACCAAGCATTATGACCAATCATGTATTTTGTATGTGGTATCTCTTGAAAAACTGTGGATCGAAAGGTTGAATGATCACACATCTCTGCTTTGAATTGTTGAAGTAAATTATTTTCACCTACAACTTGTGTTGCTAACATTGCAGTTACCAGTTCCTGTTCCATATAGAAATCACTTGAATCTTTGTATGTATCTAAATATAGTTATTTTATTTTCTGAATTAGAAATTGAAAATTAGTTATTGATAAGAACTTGGAGCACCATTGGAATAATAAAACTATATTATTTTAGAACTACTGGGGTTTTCCTCAGTTTAGAAAAAGATCAACGTAATTTTCGTATTACCATATTTTTGCAATTGTCATTATTTTCCCATAAAATATGCACTTATGATTCAGTTTGAATTTGTCACACCCGCATTAGAAGTTTATACATAAATGTAATTTTGCTTGGCAGTTTCATCTTCTGATATTTTTACTACAGGTTATACTCGCACAACTTTCCTATAGTAATCCGTTTCATGTTAATAGCATTTGCTTTCTTAGAACACAGAAAATTTCAGGTCACCTCAATCTCAATTCTTCCAATGGCCATTATGTTTCTGAATAGACTATGTTTCTGAATAGACTTACCTTGTGAGTTTCTTTCATGAGTTTAGCGATGTAAAAAATTTAGTTTTTACTCAGTTCAGAAACCTATGTGTTTCTGAAAGATTTTAGGTGTGTTCTTTTAATCTGAAAATCCCTTATAAATGTTCTTTATTGCAAAAATCAATACAATTTGCATAGCTCAAAATATTTGGTCTATATCATCCATTAAATGAGAGCAAATAGAAAAGGTATTAGTCTATGGGATTAGGTCAAACTGTGGTATATAATTGTTCATTGGTAGATTGCTTATCTAGCACACAGGAAGCCCTGGGTGCCATTCCCAACACCACAAAAAAAAGAAGAAAAAGAAAAGCGAGAGAGAGAGAGACAGGGGGGTGGTAATGTAAGGCCAATTATCGTTAGAATCAAGAGGAGGAAAAAAGAAAATAAAAAGTAGAGAATTGCAATGGAGTGTTCTTGTGTTGGAAGTATCTGGAGAGGTTTGGAAGTAAAACATGTCTAGAAGCAGTTGAAGGAAAAGTAGCATTTCAAGTTTGTTTTGTTCATATTCAGTACTCAAGGTATATCTGGTTTGTTTTGAGATGTTTTATTTTTTTAAATAAACAAAGAAGAAAGGATATTGTTTAACTCAAAAGCAAATACATTAATTAATGCCCAGTAACACCATCTTTTTCTGCTTTTCAATGTCAGGGTATGCATTACCTCAAATTGAAGTCAATAGTGAAGACAAGCAAGAACTCCATTAATCAGATTCACAGTAGGACAACTTGTAAAGTAAAAGGAAATAGACACTCTTCCCCTTTTAGCCATTTTCACATCAGCTCATTGTTTTTAATACAATGAATATGCCAAGAAGTAATGGAAAACCCCTTCCCTGTAGAGATGATGATTAACCTCAGAGTTTGCATAGTTTTTAGGTGAAAACTCTTGAGTAAGGACAGATTCAGCATTTTGAATTACCTTAAATTTTTTTGCAATTGAATACAATGAAATTCTTAAGAGCATTAGAATATATAGCAACATGTATTTCAGTGTTATACATATAGGTGGCATATGACTTACCAGTTATTTGACTGTGTATTTTTAAATTTTTTATTTTTATCTTTAAATAGTTGTGCAGTGAGTTGACATTCAGCAAAGTAACATAGGAATACAGTGAACTGAATCTTTTTTTTTGCCATTTAACCAAACAACTTATCAATACAATATACTTGATCAATATATCCCTTTCAGTGTTAATTTTTTTTCATTTGTGGAGGTAACAGTTTTGATTTCCCTAGTTAGTTGTCCTGAGGATTAAATCCAGGGCCTGCAATCAGCTAAGCAACTGCTCTACTGCTTGGCTACTTTCACAGCTCTTCGGTTTGTTTTTAGTATAAGGTCACATTAATTTTTAACTTTGCTCATCTCACACTCAGAATAATTCTGCTTGCACTTCCTAAGTAGCTGGAATTGCAGTTGTGTGCCACTGAAAACTGGCTTCTAATATTTTTAATGTAATTTGAATTTTCAATTTGGGGGTTTAAAAATATCATCTGAGGGCTGGGGATATAGCCTAGTGGCAAGAGTGCCTGCCTCGGATACACGAGGCCCTAGGTTCGATTCCCCAGCACCACATATACAGAAAACGGCCAGAAGCGGCGCTGTGGCTCAAGTGGCAGAGTGCTAGCCTTGAGCGGGAAGAAGCCAGGGACAGTGCTCAGGCCCTGAGTCCAAGGCCCAGGACTGGCCAAAAAAAAAAAAATATATATCATCTGACATAATGAAAGCAGGTATCTATTTGGATTTTTAATTCAAATGTTAGATATTCTGAAAATAAGTAGGTATAATTTCAAATTAATGTTAATAGGATTAATTTCAACCTGATTGATAGCAGCCTCTTATATTCATATTTAAGCCATACTGAGAAGATTCTTTTCTGTACATTATACAAATGTTTGTTGGTAATCACTTTGAACGTGATATTCAAAACAATATTCAGCTACATTTGAGTTCCCTAGCTATTTATATCTTACAAATAAGCAAGAAATAAAGGGTGTGGAAAGCTCAGAAACACGATGTTTCCCAAGTACTTAAAATTTATTTTTTCAGTAATCATTCAAAATATTTAGTCATGAGATACATTTAAAATTCCCACATTGAATGTTTGTTATGGTGTACATTTTATGTCACTCTAAACTCCTCTGATGTTTTGTTTTTTCTCCTAGTTACTGGCTGACAAATAAAGTTCCCATCAAACGACCAAGCACAGGTCTCCTCATGTATACACTTGCTACAAGATTCTGTGATGAAATTCATCTATATGGATTCTGGCCATTCCCTAAAGATTTGAATGGAAAAGCTGTCAAATACCATTACTATGATGACTTAAAATATAGGTACTTTTCCAATGCAAGTCCTCACAGAATGCCATTAGAATTCAAAACATTAAACGTGCTGCATAATCGAGGAGCACTAAAACTGACAACAGGAAAGTGTACAAAGCAATAAAGCACAGTTCAGAACACACACACAAAACAAATAAAATAAAATAAAAAAAGAGAACGTACACTTCTTTATGGAAGATGATTCTGAAGATTTGAAAATAGGATCCAAAGTAAGACTTGCTTTCAATCGTTACCTGTTCACTGAAAAATTGATAAGGAAAATTCATGTGAAATCCATGACCAGCTGACGAAATACCTGCGAAGTGCTCTAACAATCCAATATTTTGACTTCATGGGTCCTAGTAAGTGCCACTTCCACTAAGAATACAGTCTGAATGTATAATCAGTAGTGTTTACAAGATCCAACAGTGCACTCATCATTAACTAACAAAGCAAATATGTTCATCACTGTCTGGCTGCCACTGCGATGCCACGCACATTGGAAGAGGAACCCACTAATGAGCGCAACTCAGCCCTTGAGAAGTTAGGTCATCCTTGTCAACAGAGATCTCTATGGAAACAGTTGGAACAGTGAAACCCATCAGATCAAAACCACTCAAGTAAATGCCTTCAGTGAGGACTCTGAGTCTGATCATGTATTTTAGGTTCTTATTTATGTGTTTGATTGTTTTCTGTAATCAAACTCCATTGGTTTGAGTATTGGGTGCTTAGGAATCCTTTCTGAGATATAGAAATGGAAAATGCATATATGAATGAGAAAAATAAACATCAAATAATATTTTCTAAATTTCTTACATTTTTAAATGAGTAATCACACCAATTTTTAAACTTTTATTTTGCACAACTCTAAACCTCCATGTTACTTTTCAGTGGTGTAAGAAGGTACCAGCCAAAGTTTATCACCCCCTAACAATGAACCATTCTAATAGAGAGATGTGACATGTCCTCAGAGATGGTAAAATTAACAGAAAATAGCACTTTGGGTACCAAAGACTATACTCATTTTTACACAGCAAACCACTCTTTTTCATGAAAGTCTTATAAAACTACTGATGTAAAACTGATTCTAAGTATTTTTAAATTTCTACATTCAAGCTTTATTTTTATGTTATGCCCTTTACATTTCACGCAAAAAAGATGTGGAAGCAGTTTGCCCTTTAGAATCCATATTTGATTAATGAAATGTGACCTCTGTTCTTTGATATCTCTCTGGTTGTTTAAATGCTAAAGTCAGCACAGTCTTTATATCATTGTTAAATTTCTTAGTACAGAAATAACAGAAGTATTATTGTTTTCATAATTGAGATGAATAATTTCAAGAAGCTTGACAATGGAACGGTGTGTCAGTATTTTACACTTAAAATGAATTATGTTGGCCAGTATTTCTCATTAGTTAAATTTAGTCATGTTAGTACTGAATGTGTTTTGTAAATGATCATGGTATTATTCATAAAAGGTTTTAAAATAACAGTATGTAACAGAACTGACCAATACTCCAGTTTTCTGGTAACTTCTACTGGTAGATGACTCTGATGGTAATACCCTCTTTTGAAAGCAGAAGCACTGAATTCTCACTTCCAGTTTGGCCTGAAACACTTTGTATGACTTCTTGTTTCTTGGGGAAGGCAATCTGAGGAAAGAAGAAATAGCATGAAGAATATGTGTTGTGTTTCTTAGGAAGAAAAATCTGATAAATGAAGAGAAAGCATGATATTTTCACATACATATATATGTATATATCATGCTATTATCATGGGAAAAGGATATTCACAGTAGTATGCTTATCAATATTTTTAATGATACATGGTATTATTTTTTAAAGTATGGCAGAACGTTGGGATAGAGAAGACTATATTTTCTGAGAATTCATGTGTCTCTAAGAATGCATAATAGAATGCATCATAGCTAAAAAATACCTACAACTTAATATAAGTTTTAAATATAAGTATCTACAGGTTTTTAAATACAAATTAAAAATTATGATTTGCTTGAAACAATGTAAAGTGCTTTCTGGAATCTGACTTTGGAGTATTTGCCGATAATAAACTGTCCCTGTAGCCTTTAACACGAATTCAGAAAACTAAATCTAGAAATTATAAGTAAGTTTGTACAGGTAAAAATTCCAACTGGATACTCAGTGCAAGTGAGTCCTTAAAAGCAGCAGCCAGACACCTTGCCATTTTTAGCACATTTTCAAATGAATGTGTTTAAATGATTTTAAGGCTACAGCAAACACAAGCCTGCCATTCACTGTTGTGTGTGCTGGTGTTTGTCTCATAGATGCATTGAGTAGTGCCTTTCAACTTCTTCACCTTGCTTTGTTACCTACGCTTTGTGTTCTCCAAATATTCGCCCAGCTCCGAAAACGCTCAGCATAAAAAAGGGCTTGAGATTTGGCAGAAACTACTTTTGTTCATCTCAGGGAACTTTCAGTACTCAAGAATGAATTCAGTTAAAGGTATTTAATGCTCAAAGAAGACAAACTGTACAGGACCATTTGATCCAATAAATAATATACACATTTTCATCTGCTCATTCCCCCTGCCCCCAGTGTCTACTGGAGCCTTCTTATATGAAAATGGCAAGGAGATCATTGAAGATTTAAGAGCAAGAAGAGAAAAAGGGTTGAAAGTTAACTAACAGGTGTGTAAGGGATCATAATGAAATCAAATTATACATATATACATATATTATACTTGAGTATATAAGGGTTTATCTCTCTTGATAGCATCATATTTCACATCTTTCATGTTTTATTTCTTTTCTGTGATTTAACCCTGTCCCTGACAATGCTCAGGCAGCTGACTGTGATATATTACTGATGTTTATGTTGTTACTCCACTGATGATGTGAATAGGCCAAGGAAACATTTCCATCATTGTTATTCAGCATGTTCTACAATTAACATTAAGTTGTTGAAATAAAAAGTGAGTCCGGATCAGATTTGGGGGGAAAACCTAATGATTTAGCTCACAGGACCGATGAAACTACTGGGGAAATTTTCCTGCCTGAAAGTGCTGAGCATTTCCATGTCTTCATGTGCTGTATATCATCTGAATTGTAAATCAACTTTTAATGGAATTTCTACATATATGGTTACAGAAGTGATTTATTTAAAAAAGCTAGGGGTAATGTAAATACCAATTAGTTTCTAAGCTACTTCAAAGACAAGGGTAATTTATTTCTAATTGAGCCAGCCAATTGTACTGCACAGAATGTGGTATTTGATTCATAAAGAGTTGTTTTCATGTGGTTATTGTAAGGATTATAATTGTGGAAGAGGTGTGGGAAATTATGTATAGTTAGTTGTTATCTCTACAATTTTTGGATGTTCCCATCAAATAATATCAATATACCAATGTCTTAAAAATTGAGTGAGGTTATTGTTTGTATTTAATAAAAGAGAACTCAAATAAATCCCACCTAGAAATAGATATTTTATTATATGTGCTATAAATATACCTATGTAGTACAAATAGACTCGTGTGATGCATATATACACAATGTTATATATGTGTATTTGTCTGTACACACCAAGTCTGTATTATGTGCACACTAGATTTGTGTGATGTCAGCATCTTCAGGATCTGCACTGAGAATGACTCTGGAGATACGTAAGACCACTTTAAAATAAAGAAGTTCTTTTGAGACTTCATTTACTAACCTGCTTTAAGGGAAATCCACTTTATAACTGAATTCTGTGTTGTCCATGCCTAGAGTTACAGTAAGAGACTAGAATGTCTGAATCTCTCAAAATAGAAAGAAAAGAAAAAAGGCAAAGAAAAAAATATCAGCTAGCAACATTATTTCAATAGCAATTTTTGGATTGTATTTTCCATCTAAGTAGCGCCTTTTACTAAATACTGTTTCATTGTGTAGGCAAAAGCACAAGTGTTTCAAATGTATATAGCAGGCAAAACAGAGTTTACAGAGATAGAATTGCTGCACAGGATAGTTGCTACTGAGTATTTCATATGTCATTTGTGAAATTAAATGAGGTTAATTTTTCCTGTCGAATTTATCCTGTCCAACACTGTTTCCCTATTGTTTGTGTATAGCAGTGGATCTCATTGATCATTTGTAAAATTATGAAATAAATTAAATCATTTGTTTCTTTTTCAACCTTTCTCTTACTTTTTATATCCAAGCCCTTGATGTCATTCTCTGTGTCAATATTACATCGTTAGTTTTAACAATCCTTCACTCATTCTTGGGTCTCCTCCCACCCCCTCAAAGCCACTGACAGTGAGGCCAGCCACTTACTTCAGTGTATTTATGAGGATAGAAGCCTGACAATAGCACTGTGAGCAGCAAAAAAATCCTTAACATTCTCCCATGGTTTATGGAAGAACAGAATAGCTTACAAGAGACAGTCTTTTTTATGTAACGTATACGCCCATTGATTAGTGATCCAGTCACTTCCATGCTTGGAGGACAGCAGGGATACCATTTACACTCACGTGCTCTAGGGCAGCACATTGACTTGTGATTTCAGCTTCTAATTGCTGCTGCCTCCCCTTTGCCTTCCAGGAACTATCTGAAAGAGTACCAGCTTCAGTGCTCTTCTAGGGATTTCTATAACTTTAATCTATGTTTACAGACCATGCACTGTTTTGTTTTGTTTTGTTTTTGAGACTATTTTAATTGTAATTTCATGAGGCCACATTCTATACTAAACCATTTTGAAACATTTCTTTTTTTCTGGAAACAATACTGAAACCCTTAACAATGGTTAATGATCACAGATGTTATTTATATAGGTGTAATCACACTTAATTTCAAAGATCCATAAATCATGTTTTCTATTCTGGGAATATGATCAGATTTCATTATGCGGAACTCCACTGACTAATGTTACAGAACTTATCAGATTTGAGTATGACATTTGGTGATCTGTGGTGACTTTAGAATCAGGTTTCTAAAACATAACTTATTTCTATGTAAAGTATTGCTTCAAGGGCTGGGAATATGGCCTCGTGGTAGAGTGCTTCTCTTGCATACATGAAGCCCTGGGTTCGATTCCTCAGCACCACATACTAGCCTTGAGAAAAAAGAAGCCAGGGATAGTGTTGAGGCCCTGAGTTCAAGCTCCAATACTGGCAAAAAAAAAATTGCTTCCAATATTTAGTCTTTTAAAATACATGTAGATGTGTTTAATACTGAAACTGTGGGTACACTTCTCTTTAGATAATGATTTATAAGAGAATAACTTTTTTTCCACACATCTCTAAAGTGCTCTCAGAAATTCAAAGGGGAATGCAATATATATATATATATATTAAAGATTATGGGGGCTGGGGATATGGCCTAGTGGCAAGAGTGCCTGCCTCATATACATGAGGCCCTGGGTTCGATTCCCCAGCACCACATATACAGAAAATGGCCAGAAGGGGCGCTGTGGCTCAAGTGGCAGAGTGCTAGCCTTGAGCAAGAAGAAGCCAGGGACAGTGCTCAGGCCCTGAGTCCAGTCCCCAGGACTGGCCAAAAAAAAACAAAAAAAAACAAAAAAAAAAAAGATTATGAAAGTAAAACATTTATAAAAGTTTTTTCTAACAGTGTCCAAAATTGTTCCTTTAACATATTTTAAGAAAATGCACTATTTTTTATAATATTTTGTGCAATTAAGAACTGGACATACATTTTTCAATTGCCTTAAAATATAAATACAAAATGAATGACATACTTTGTGATATAATGATAAATTGGGTTATTCCTATGCTTCTATGATGCATTGCATTTTAAAAAGGCAGGTATTGATAGGAGCTTGTGACTTCCATCTAGGATCCTAGCGACTGAGGAAGCTAAGATCCAGGATATCATGGTCCAATGTCAGCCTGGGAAGAAACATCAGACTTCATTTCAAGAATAATCAGCAAAAAAATATCAAGGACACAGAGATGACTAAAATTGTACACTGCCAACTAAGTAAGCTGTGTTGGCAAAAGGTCATGAGTTCAAACCTCAGTACTGCCAACATAAGTGATCTATAATTGATATTATAATGGATTACTCACTTTCTTAGACAAACATGCCACCGATAATTGATTGAAATTTGATTTTTTAGTTTTCAAGAATATTTAGTAGTTTTTGGTGACTGGATCAAACTAGTATAAATTTGCAAGTACTTAACACTGTTAGAGTAAAATAGGCTGAATATATGCTCATAGTAACCCCCAATGTTCCATACCCAATTCATGTATCGTGTATTATTAATATGCAAACTGGCTATAACCTAAGCCAAATACAGTCTGGGTATTTTATATACATCAGTTGATATAATTGTAATGACAAATCTATGAGATAAATACTGAAACATTCCAATTTTACAATAAGATTATAGAAGAGGTTATAGGATATGAGCTTGGCCCACTCAGAGCAAATCTGCACTCCTCCTTGACCTTCCCTGGGAAACTAGGTAACTAATTGTACCACTATTCAATGAGCATATATTGAAAGTACAGGTGAGACAATAAAAAGTATATATGTATATATTTAAATGTAATGGAAGAAAATAAAATTTAAGGTTATGTGCAGAAGTTATTCCTACCTCAAAACTGCATTATCATCTCTATTCATGAAAACAACTACCTTCTAAGTCAGTGTCTCCTCCCTGAATGATGCATGGTGAAACTGCTAATATCAGCCTGCAAATTGTCTGTGTGTGTGTGTGTGTGTGTGTGTGTGTGTGTGTGTGTGTGTGTGAAATGAGTTTGGGGAAACTATAGAGAGAGTATATGAATATATACATATATATACAATCCTACAGATTGTAAGGATTGTAAATGGAGCCAGCAGCTACCACATATTCTCTCTCATATATGTACATACATGTACACATAATACATATATGCTATGTATATATACATATAGGTAATACGCATATATAAGTAATACATACGCATATGCACACACAAGTTGGATACTCCTCTGTAAGATGATTACTTCATGTATCACAAAATTCATTGTATTACTACAGAATCTAAGTTGAGGGTCCAATCCAAATATTTTGATTGAATTTGGGAGGTCCATTCATCTCCATTAGTGACTGCTTACAGAAATCACTCACGGCTGCAAATGGCTAAGGTCATCAGTTTGGTATTGATTTTGCTCCCCTCTCTCTCTCTCTTTTTTTAGTCTCTCTTTTTATTTCTCCTGCCTAATCTGTGCTTTGAAAAGGCAGTTCAATGTTTTCTCCTGTGTATTAGCTTCACTGCTCATGAGCCCATGAGTGTAAAGAAGAGTATTAAATGTAAAAATAAATTATCGTTAGATCTGTTCTTGACAGATAAAAGATCCCAGTCCCCTGGCTGCTCAACATATCACCAAATTTCAATGATAGAGCTATTTGAACATATTAAATACCAATGTAAATAAAGCTATTTATTTATTTTTTGCTTCTAGATACCTGTTTTCTAACTCAGTCATTAATATAATCTTCTCATGTAAAGAGCAGTCCATCTTGTGTTCCACAAAAATCCATAAATGAAAATCCTCTACATCTCTCATGAAAGTTCAGAAATATATTAATATAGTAAAAGTACTGAAATAAGGGAAAAATGGTACTGTTTAAAGAGTCACGGGTGATTTAAAATAACTTTTATTTACAATGAATTTTTCTTCTGGAGAGCATAGTTTCTCATGAATATAAAAGAAATAAATTCATAACAAAACAGAGAACAAGTAGAAGAATTTTACTTCAGCTAGAAATAATCCCTGCATTTGGAAGACTAAAGGAAAGATAAAAAATCTGAAAACTTGCCTTCACTATAGATAGAATGTGGGATCTGGAATATGCAGGGTAATCCTACCTCAATTAGTGTTATTTGCAAAATCTAGATACTTTCTTTAGCCCTATCCAAAATATTTTCTTCATAATATTTTCTAGTACATAAACTATTCCCTTTATTTCCTTTATAGAAACAATGACTCCCCTTTATAAAATGTAATAACAGCTACATTTCTAAGAGCAATCTCACCACTAACATTACTGCTGTTGCAGATTAAATTATCTTAGTCAACACGGGGCCCATAGTACCACAGAAAGAGAAGCATTGCTATGATGTACGAACTTGTGTGTTCTCAGTTTGGGGATATGACTCTGTGCTCAGCCTCTGCTGACTGCCCAGCGCAGCTGACTGGCCCCAGACTCCCAGCAGATTGCAGATGGGCGGCTCTGATTACATCTGCCACTGCTGCCCAACTGCAAACACTCTCATCTGGTAGCAGATGTTTTCCAGGAAAGATCCTGACCACCGGAGCTGTTCTGCTTTGCCTTCTGTGTCAGTTAATCTCCAGGATTGGGCATAAGGCCATTCTGCTTAAATACTTATTTGTCTCTCAGGTATAGAACAATAACAGCGTATGTGCAGGCTCCACCATTTCATATTCATCACTCTCCTAATAGGGAAATACCTGTTTGTTTTTTCTTTTCCAGAGAGAAAGAAAGAAAGAGAGAGAGAGAGAGAGAGAGAGAGAAAGAGAGAGAGAGACCTCATTTAGAGAAATTTTCAGTCAGAATATAAAGACTAGGAGGAAAATGTACATCCTTTCTGCTCTTCCAAAGTCCATTGGTATGATTGAATGATATTCTAATAATTGAATAAATAGCTTCCACTTTTTAAACCAAATTAAACATTTATACATACACTTATTTGATCCAGTTCTATAGTACTTGATACTGTTCTCACGGTGAGTTTTATAAAATAGATTTACTGTATGTATTTCCAAATCTTGTTGCCATAAAAAAATGTTTTAAAATCACCTGTGAAACATAGTCACAGACAGGCACCAGTGGCTCATGCCTGTAATCCTAGATACTCAGGAGGCTGAGAACTGAGCCTCGTGCTTCAAAGCCAGCCCAGCTAAGAAAGTTCATGAGCTTCTTTCTCCAGTAAAATACAAAGAAAAAGCTGGATGTGGTGCTGTGGCTCAAGTGGTAGAACGCCAGCCTTGAGCCAAAGAAGTTCAGGAATGGCACCCAGGCCTTGAATTTGATTGGCACACACACACATAAATATATGATATGAGCGTATACAGAACTTTTATAATGCATACATAGATACATACATATATAATTTACTAATGTGTTAAACATTAGCCATCTCTTCTTCATAACTTCAAACTGTAAATGGACAAGGTAGAGAGGTAAATGAAATGAACAATATCATTTGGTGACAAACCCTGTTTGGAGTATGCCCGGAGTTATAAGGACACAGAGGAAACTAGTTAGGATCACCAATCTTTTTTTTTTTTTTTTTTTTTTAGTGAAATCTTTTTTTTTTTTTTATTAATTGAACATAAATTTTTTTACAAGGTGTTGTGCAAAGAGGGTGCAGTTACATAGTAGGGCAGTGTGTACATTTCTTGTGATATCTTACAACCTGTTTTTCCATCCCTTGTCTAGGTCAGGTAGACACATATGCACTACACAATGTATCAAGCACATATACAGTGTTCACAGACTTGGTCTCTACTGTCTCTCCGTCTCCCTTTGTTAACAGTCATATATCAGGGAGATCATGCCCCTTTGTTTTCTGTGTTCTAGGCTTGTCTCACTCAACATTATTTGTTCGAGTTCTGACCATTTCCCTGCAAAAGCAATATTTCACCATTCCTAATCGCTATGTAGTATTCCATTGTGTATAAGTACCATATTTTTTGGATCCATTCGTCTGTGGAGGGGCATCTGGGTTGTTTCCATATTTTGGCTATTGTGAATTGTGCCGCGATAAACATGGAAGTACAAATGTCTTTTTGATATCTTGGGTTTTGCTATTTAGGATAGATGCCTAGGAGTGGTATGGCTGGGTCATAGGGTAGGTCTATATTGAGCTTTTTGAGAAACCTCCATACTGTTCTCCAAAGTGGTTGTACTAATTTGCACTCCCACCAACAATGGAGAAGGGTTCCTCTTTCCCCACAGCCCCTCCAGCATTTGTTGTTTCCTGAGTTCAGAGTATAGGCCATTCTAACTGGGGTGAGGTGGTATCTCAGGGTTGTTTTTATTTGCATTTCCTTTACTAGCAGGGATGTTGAGCATTTCCTCATGTGTTTCTTTGCCATTTTTATATCTTCTCTTGTGAAGTCTCTCTTTAGCTCTTTTGCCCATTTCCTAATGGGTTTATTGGGCTTGGAGGGGCTTAGTTTTTTGAGTTCTCTGTAGATGACAGATATCAGGCCTTTGTCTGTTGCTGTGCTGGTAAATATCCTTTCCCATATCGTTGGCTGTCTTTCTATTTTGGTGGCTATGACCTTAGCTGTGCAGAAACTTTTTAATTTGTAGTAGTCCCATTTGTTGAGTCTTTCCCCTATTTGTTGTGCCCCTGGGACTCTATTCAGGAAGTTCCTTCCTGTGCCTATAAGTTCTAGCATCTTTCCTACTCTGTCCTTCAGTAGTTTCAAGGATTCAGGTCTGATGTTGAGGTCCTTGATCCATTTTGAGTTGATCTTGGTGCATGGTGATAGGCTTGGGTCTACTTTGAGTTTTCTGCATATGGCTGCCCAGTTCTCCCAGCACCAGTAGTTGAAGAGGCTATGTTTATTCCATTGTATGTCTTTAGCTCCTTTGTCGAATATCAGTTGGCTGTAAGAGTGCGGTTTTATTTCTGGGTCTTCAATTCTAATCCACTGGTCTTCCGATCTGTTTTTATACCAATACCATGCTGTTTTTGTTATGATGGCCTTGTAGTAGAGCTTGAAGTCTGGTATTGTGATACCTCCTGCACTATTTTTTTTTGCCTAGAATTGCTTTGGCTATTCTAGGTTTTTTGCTGTTCCATATGAATTTATGGATTGGTTTCTCTATTTCAGTGAAGAATGTGGCTGGGATTTTGATAGGTATTGCATTGAATTTGTATAACAATTTGGGCAATATGGCCATTTTCACTATATTGATTCTGCCTACCCATGAGCATGGGAGGTCTTTCCATCTCCTTGTGTCTTCTTTGATTTCCCTTATTAGATTTTTGTAGTTTTCATTGAATAGGTCCATCACATCCTTGGTTAAGTTGATCCCTAGGTACTTTATTCTTTTTCTGGCTACTGTAAATGGAATTGTTTCCATAATTTCCTTTTCTGTTTGTCTATTGCTGGTGTACAGAAAAGCTGCTGACTTTTGTGGATTGATTTTGTATCCTGCTACTTTGCCAAATTGGTTTATTAGGAGGATCACCAATCTTGACCTATAGATTGAGAAAGCATCTTCTGGCCTGTGGGTACTGAAATGGGTATTAAAGACCATTGCTAATTCAATTTGACAGCATTTTTTAACTGTTGTTATTGTGCATATACAAGAAGCTAGCAATATTTACATCTATACAATGTAGATGCTAATCATCTATGGGTAGTACACGTGATTTGACAAAACATGGAGCAGACTTGCAAGGAAGACCTGTGTCTGCTGCAATCGAACCATACTTTCTGGATAAACCGTGCTGGTGCGTCCTCTGCAATCATGAAACATCCTGAACAGAGGATGTGGGCTATATTGAGCAGGATTTATCATTGGATGGTGAAATCAAAACAAGTAAAATCATAGTAATAAGATAAATTATATTTTATTTGACACAAACATTCAAATAATAACAATAACATATACAGAAACCTTGAAAATGTAATAAAATTAAATAATATATTCAGAAAAATATGCATACTCATTTCATCATGGAATCCATATGAACAGAATTTGAATGTTTTTGCTTGTTCGCTTGTTGTTGTGGTGGTGGTAGTTATGGTAGTTGGATTTAAACTCATGCCCTTGAACTTCTAAGCAGGTGCTATACCACTTGAACAATATTTCCAGCCCATCGAAAGGGTCTTAATGGAAGAAGCTTATTTGGAAAATGTTCTGTGGAAACAGAAGTAAGGAACCAGAGGAAGTATAACAGAAAAGGAGGAAAGTCTACATGAAAACAAGGTATTTGATAACATGTATTTACTACTTGAAGATCCCTACAAGTCTGAAGGTTCAAGGTATGAGAGAATGAGATTGTTGTCTATCATTGCTATCTTCCACTGTGAGTTTCTCCATGGGTCTTTATAACTCTCAGTTTATAATTTGGACATATAAATTCTAAGCTAGCTCCTATATGTGTAAGGAAAGTGCTCTTGAAGTGTTAAGAGAGGTAATGAATTCTTTATTTATTGTCAAAGTGATATACAGAGGGGTTACAATTTCATATGTAAGGCAGTGAGTACACTTCTTATCAAACTTGTTATCTCCTCCCTCATTTTCTCCCTCCTTCCCCCCTTGCCAGTTTGCCCCTCCCCCATGAGTTGTACAGTTGGATTGCACCATGTGGTTTTGTAAGTACTGCTGTTGCATTGGTCTGTCTTTTTATTTTTTGTCTCCCCATTTTTATTTGCTCCTTCCCTCCCTTAGTTCCAATAAGCAAATATATAATACTCAAGGTAACAAAATCAGTAACAGTGACATCAGGAGTAAAACACTGGGGAAAAAGACAGAAGAAAGTGGCATAATTTTAGATGGTACATTGAAAATAACAATGACAGTGGTAAACCACTTACTTCCATAACTTGGAGTTCATTTCACTTAGCATCATCTTATGTGTTCATATGTACATTGCTATTGAGCTATTGTAATCTTCTGATAGGAATATCCTAGACATGTACTAATTATTACCAATGAGGGGAACCAGAGAGTCTATGTTTCTTGGGTCTGACTCACTTCATTTAGTACAATTCTTTCCAAGCCCTTTCATTTCCTTACAAATGGGGCAATATCATTCTTTCTGATAGAGGATTAGAATTCCATTTTGTATATGGACCACATTTCCTTGATTCATTCATCTACTGAGGGGCATCTGGGTTGGTTCCATATTTTAGACGGCAACTTGTGCTGTAATGAACATAGGTGTGCTGGTGGCTTCTGCATGGCAAAGGACATAGCTTGCAAGATAAATAGAAAGCCCACAGATTTGGAGAAGATTTTCACTGGCCATACAACAGACAAGGGCCTCATATCTAAAATATACATGGAACTAAAAAAATTAAGTTCCTCCAAAACAAATCCTCAAAGAAACAACTGTCCCCATAGTAAATGGGCTAAAGACCTTAAAAAGACTTCTCTGAAGAGGAAATGAGAATGGCCAAGAGACACATGAACAAGTACTCTACATCACTGGCCATAAATGAAATGCAAGTCAAAACAACACTGAGATTCCACATCACACCAGTGAGAATGTCCTTTATCAAGAATACAATAACAGATGTTGGAGAGGATGTGGTCAAAAGGGAACCTTACTACATTGTTGGTGGAATGGAAACTTGCTCAACCACTCTGGAAAGCAGTGTGGGAGGTTGTTCAAAAGTTAAACCTAGACCCAGCAGCCCTGCTTTTGGGCATCTATGCAAAAGGTAATGAGTACATGATAAAAAGGAACTTCCTGCATAATGCTGTTTACCAAGCCAGTGAATGGTATTATAGGTGAGGAAGAGAGAAGGGAAGTAGTGTTTGAAGTGATGTTATCTATCTCCTGCATAACCCTATTGGCTTGTACCTTCAATTAATTCCAGTCATACCCAATCCTCCATTTCGTTAAAAGCCTTCCAAAGTTATAGAAGATTAAAGGTGGCTCTTTGGGCCACTATCGTGCCACCATCAGTCAATCATCTCAACTTAATGGTATTCATCATTTCCTATTGACATTCATTTTAGGTTTCTTACTTCTGTATTTCCCTATCTTACTTCTTGTATTTCCATATCTCTTTCTTGTTTCTTATAGTATACGCAAATGTTCATTGTAGTTGTCTGAGCATTTATCTGGCTTTTAGATGGAATTGTTTAGGCAATTGTCCACTTAAACTTCTTTATGAGCACTGGTGTCTCAAGAGACACCAAGTAACTCTTTTAAATCCTAGACATCTTCTTTCTTTCACTATAACCCATAATGCAGCCCTTTGGTTTGTGTCAATTATCTATGCTGGCATGGTAACTCCTCTCCTTGTCTACTAGCTCATTGTAGTGAAAAGTCAAATTTAATGAGATTTCACTCTTAGGCTTCAAGTTGAGTGGTATCTTTTTTTTTGTCCCTAAGAGGAAGTATTTGCCCAATTGCAACCAGCACTTGTAATAAAGTTTGAATTATAAATCCAAGAAACACACATTTCCAAAATGTATTAAAAACTGTAGGCAGATCAGCTAATGATAATTTCAGTCTTGATTGCTGGGCTAGTGTTATGAATTTGAGGAACACAGACAGCATATAATGGAGACTAATTTATTGTATATTACATGTGGTAACAAACATCCTCCTTTATCTACATGCTACCTTAATGATGAATTATCACTTTGCCAGGCACTTATGAAATCACTCCTTTATATTGGCTAATATTTTGGGGTGATGAAAGATGTAGTTGAGGTGCATTTCAAGGTAATGATTATGAAGTTATTGCTTCTTCACATATTTTAAGAAATTGCCCATCATTCTGAGGAAATGCACAGGATATCAGTCCAGTGAATTAGGATTTTGTACAGTTGGCAAAAATACTATGTCTAAGCAAATTTATCTCCATAATCCTATCAGTTTGGGCAAGGTTACATTGCTTCTTTCTCCAGTGTTAAAAGGGTCCAATGTAATTTCACCCTGTTTCATTTCAATGAGCTTCCAAATTGTTTGACCTCAGTGGGTATCCTATGGGAGGATACAGGTAAGTTTTTGTTGTTGACAGTTTGCCCATTCCGCATTGGCAACAGCTAATAATCTTTAGTAAATGGAAGCCCACACTATTGGGACCCTGCATAGTTAGTTCTGTGTTCTAACAATCTGTTCATGGTCCCATTGTGACAGCTTAAAACTCAGTTGGATCAGCCTGTGGTTAAGATGCTCCTCTGTGTTAGCACAAGCTTCGTAAGACACAGATACGACAGACACACTAATGAAGAAATTTTGTGCTCTTTTAATCCATATGCATATGACATTTTAGACTTGCTTTTTTCCTCCAGTCTTTGTCTGACTAAGCCCTTATGCAACTAGTAAAAATGATTTTTGCTTTGATATTAAGTGACTGCCAAGACAACTACTAGCTCTATACTGACGGTTTTCCCTCACCACTATTCATACACGCACATTTAGATCAGCCTTAAGGACAGCAGCAGCACAATTTTTACTTAGTCATCTATTGAGCTCACCCATCTAGGAGCCAGATTTGAATTTTTATTCTATATCAACAGGTCTTTGATAACACATTGCAAGGCCATTGATATAAACTAAGAAAAAAAATCACTGATCAAATCAAAGTACTTGAAATATGATTCTGGACCACCTAGTTGTGTAATTTACATGCATACTCCTGATCAAATTAAGCCTCAGTGTCATCTGAGTGTTTTTATCCTCTAAGATCCATGTGTTACAATCCTTACTTTCAAGGTAATGATGTTAAGAGGCAGAAACATTGGGATGTAATTTAGTTGTGGGAACAAAACTCACAGATAGAATTTTGCCCTCATGAAAGTTCTAAAGTCTGTCAATTAACCACGGGAAAATAAAATAGTGTCCATCCTATCTATATTGCTATCTGAGCTATGTGAATAGCTGAGGATCAAGTGATTCAAGGCAATTAGTAACCTGCTAGTAAACAGCTAAAGATAACATAGCAAGGAAGGTGCAGATAGTTAATGGACCGAAAAACAGTGCAGCTGGAATACAGCCAATAAGAAGAGTACGTGATGGGAGATTAAATTAGACAAGTGGAGAAGTGGGTACAAAGTTAAGGAGCAAGTTTGTATCATCTGGTAGGTCATAGAAATAATCTAGCTTTCACAGGGATAATCATTTTATTTTATTAGCAAAGGAATGATCTAATTAATGTAAAAAAGATCAATTTAGATGCAAACTTGAGAATAGACCATATTGAGCAGAGATAAAATCAATAAAATCTCATAGAGTAATATTGTAAATAACTCCAGTGTGGGTGCAGTAACTGTGGCAAGATATGGTCAGGCATTATCCACACACTCCTAGAAATTTAGAGCCAAATATATTTGCTGGAAATTATATATAAGTTTGAGAGAAGAATATGAGTGAAAGATAATGCTTATGATTTTGTTCTGAGCACCTGAAAGAATGAAAACATAAAGGTGAGAGGAGGAAATATGAGTCTAGAACTTAAGAAAAAGGCAGTACTATACTCAGCATTGTGGAAGACACAAGATCTACTGTCCTTGTTTTTGACCTCATTTGAACAGAGATGTCTTTCCCAATGTTAGGGCCTTATGTGTTCACTGACTGTTGGAGGCAAATTAATATAGACACAATCCTCATGGCCAAGATGAGATTATTGTGATGGATCCCATAAATTCTTGAGTCACCAGTCAGACTCCATGGGGTTGAGTAAAAATCTTCTTTCAAGTATTCCTTCCTTTTCTGCCCATTCTTCTTTTCTAGTTCATATGTGTTAGTCCTTAATAAAACCAATTCCTACAATTGCATGTCATTGCCTACTTCGAGAGAATTCAACATGGAATTGGTAACAACTGTGGAAGGGGAATTAAGTAATAAGATTCTACTTACTTGGAAATGGCAAATCTATTTCATTAATGCTCGTAGGTGGAGCACAGATACCTCCTGGGGTAAATTAGTATTGAGTTGTTACAAATCTCATTCTTGAATACAGATGGTACATTGGTGCTATCCAGCAGGTATAGGAGAAATATAAGTACAACAGCCTAGAATTGAATACTATTGTTATGGACAATAACTGATGCCCTAGACAAAGATAAAAATTGACTGTCAATTTACAGGTGCTTTAAAAGTAGTAGGGAAAATAAAAGAACCTTCAGAAAGCTCATCTGGCTACATTTTTCTTTTGTATTTGGACAGCACAGAAAGCTGAGAAACCAGGCCCAAAATAGAGAATGTAAATACTGTAGTAGCCTCATTCCAACAACTCTAATGTCAACCAAGAGTGATTATTTTTAATGTAAAGTCAGAGCCATTGATGCAGGAAAAACAACAACAGGCAAATTTTAACATGGAGAATCCGACATGTAGATTATTGTTCCTAAAAATAAGGCTGGTAATATGGCCTAGTGGCAGGAGTGCTTGCCTCGTATACATGAAGCCCTGGGTTCGATTCCCCAGTACCACATATATAGAAAATGGCCAGAAGTGGCGCTGTGGCTCAAGTGCTAGAGTGCTAGCCTTGAGCAAAAAAAGAAAAAAAAAAAGGAGCCAGGGACAGTGCTCAGGCCCTGAGTCCATGCCCCAGGACTGGCAAATAAATAAATAAATAAATAAATAAACAAACAAACAAATAAATAAATAAATGTCTTTCTTTTTCCTAAGTAGAATGACAGTAGTCCACCACAACACAGGGTGAATGTCTACTGACTGTGACAGCACAGCTCAAGACATTCCTTCTTTGCCAAATTATAGTGGGACCTCCTAAATTCATTACCTGGATGTATCCATGTAAAGGAGTTCACAGGACTACAAGGTCAGTGAAGATGCCTGATTATGACATCCTCACTAATTTGATGCGAAATCTGATTTTCATCTTTCTGTTAACTGGAGATAATAATACCCCCATAGCATCTGAAACTTAATCATACAATAGATGATAGAAAATAATTCTAGTTGTGGGAAAAATGTTTGTAATGTGGTGAGATTACTAGATACTAAAAATGTGAACAGACTATCATTATAACAAAACACATTACAGAATACTTGATTTTTTTTCATGAAAAATTCCTACATGTTTATAATGTTAAACATTTAGTTTATTTTGTATAGTTTTAAACTCAATAAATAATTGTACCATTTTACCACTGGATTTTTCTGTTACTGTGATGTTTGGGAGTTATACTGATATTAATGCATGCAAAATTATTTTGAAATCTTCAGCATTATTTAGCATTTTTCTATATGAATACATCACATGTTAATTTTTTTTCTGTTGTTCATTTTGGCAGCACATATACTAAAATTAGAATGATACAGAAAAGATTAGTATGGCCCATGAGCAAATATGACACATAAATTTGTGAAGTGTTCCACATTTTTCATTTGTCAGGCTTTGGTAGAGAAAGGAGAGGCACAGAAATGGAAGGACAAAGAGTGAGTGAACAAATGCAGCAGTGGTACTTAGAAGATACTATATTGATGGCTGGAGATATGGCTTAGTGGCAAGAGTGCTTGCCTTGTATACATGAAGCCCTGGGTTCGATTCCCCAGCACCACATACACAGAAAAGGGCCAGAAGAGACTCTGTGGCTCAAGTGGCAGGGTGCTAGCCTTGAGCAAAAAGAAGCCATGGACAGTGCTCAGACCCTGAGTCCAAGCCCCAGGACTTCCCCCCCCCCAAAAAAAAAAGAAGAAGGAAAAGATACTATGTTGGAAATGGACTACACAATTTGTTTGTAGAGGATGTGAGGGAAAAACTGGAAGAGATCAAAGAAAGGGATGAGAACATTTAAAAGGAAATGTACTTTTTACCTGACTTATATAACTGTAACCTCTGTGTATATCACCTTTAGTTATAATTTCAAAAATTAAAAACAAACTTCTTCTCTGGTAATATTTGAAAGAATAATTCTCAGGCCACATCCTAGCTCCAGCTTTCCAGATTCAAAGTCAGTTTCTCTGCATGGGTCAAGATATCTGTAAATGCACACCTGCATATTGCAAGGGAAAGTTCTGTTAATTACAGGTTGATTCTTCAGGTAAACATTTTTCCTCAACCCAGGTATTTAACTCTATTTGCTGAAAAGCAGCCAGGGATTCCAAGAAGAAAATGCACTGGAAGGAACAAGGTCCCTGACTATAGCAAATGATAGTGATTACATATCTAAATGTAGTTTTCTGTTACTCTTGGCTCATCAGTCTTTCAAGAGCTCATTTTTGTCTCATTAATTGCATTACTTGATTCTGAAATTTTAGGACTTATAATGGAGAAGAGTAATTTTTTCTGACCCATCTCTAGGTTCATGGCTGACACATCTGTAACAAAGAGTAGATTAACAACAGAAAAACATACAAATTCTTATGCCTGCTTTTGCTTCAGGTTTTGCATGATTTGTGAACCTTTAGAAATGAAAACATAAAGAAAGGGGAAACCTGTATAGTTTTGTGGTTAAGTTTGATAGAAGAGCGGACAGCCATGAGGAAACATGGTTAGATAATGGAGTGTGATCTAACAGTAAAGAGTTGAGGTAAAGTAGGGAAGAGTGACCCAGCTAATTTGTTCAGATTTTCTTTTTCTGTGTCTCAGTATCTCAGTGATGAATGTGTTCCTTAGCTGGGGAGTAGAAAGAGGGCACACCCTGAAGGGTGGGCTTCCAGAATGAAAGGAATAAAATTTAGGGTGACCTTTCTAGATCTTCTAACCTGCTTCAAGGAAGAGGAGTGAGGGAAAAACCAAAGGGTCCTTCCTGCATCTGTTATTTTATCAAATATCAAGATTCTATATTGGGTATGTCCTCAACTGCAATGAGGCTAAGCAGTGTGTTTTCTTTTTTATCCTATTTTATTTTTTGAAACTCTTAAATGCCTGGTCTTCTTTCTTCTTCTCTGGCCTATTTCTCTCAGCTACAATATCCTTTTTCTTTCTGACTCATTCCTACTAAACATATTGGCTAATCTATTTATAATTTGAGTCTTATCTCAGATATTAGATTATTTCCCCACTCTCAAAATACTGACAAAACTTTATTATTATTATATTTTTTGTCATGGGTTTTGAACTCAGGCCCTGAACTCTTTGCTCAAAGCCAGTGCTCTACCACTCTGAGTCACAGTTCCACTTCTGGCATTTGAATGGCTAATTGGAAGTAAGAGTCTCATGGGGACTTTTCTGCCTACGCTGGCATTGAATGATGATCCTCAGATCTCAGCCTTCGGCGTAGCTAGAATTATAGGCATGAGCCACTAGAACCCAGCTATTCCTACTTTTTATATCTAATTATTGTTGATCATCTGGGAGCCTAGATTGCATTTTATCAGTTTGCCTTGCTGTGAGTAGATAACTTGACACCATACTTAGACTACAGTAAGTCCTTGATACTTTTCGCTGGATGAATTACGTAATCATTGTGTTACATTGACTCCAAAATACAAATGTCACACACATTTATCAAGTTGACATCTCTCAATCTGAGTGCTGGTTAACGTTGATGATACTGACAGAATAATTGGAAAGTTAATAGATACTTATTACATCTGAGGATTTGGTTCTACAAAAATTATGTTACAGAGTGATTAAAGCGACTGAAGATTGAAATTATCTTTCCCCATTTCTTTTGACATTTAATAAATAGTAATCATAATAATGTGAAAATGTGCTAATAACTATAAAGTAGTATTGATTAGATTCTTTCTGTCACCTCTGAATTATCAAGGCAAGTTATATAACTATTTCTTTCATGTAACATTAGCTTTTTTGAATACTACAAATTGTTACACTCCCAAATTTAATCAAAAGGAATTCAATGTACTTGATGAAAAGCATTATCTGTAAAAAGAAAATCAAATCACAAAGAAAATCTTAATAGCTTGGGACAGGAAATCAAGTTAGCTTTATCTAATTAATAAATAAAAACTTCAGAAGGTTTTTGTGCTTACCATAAAAATACAAAAACTACTATTTTGGAAAATAATAAAATCAGCATCTGATGTTTTAATCTATTTTTAAAATTCAATTATCACATTATTTTATAAAAATCCTGATGAATAATCTCACATTGACTAGGTCTGTTAGGCAATACTGAAAAAGTGCAATTTAAATATGTATTCTTTTATTTATTTATTTGTTTTTATTTTTTATATTTGGCCAATCCAGGGGCTTGGACTCAGGGCCTGAGCACTGTCCCTGGCTTCTTTTTGCTCAAGGCTAGCACTCTGCCCCTTGATCCACAGTGCAACTTCTGGCCATTTTCTATATATGTGGTGCTGGGGAATTGAACCCAGGGCTTCATGTATACGAGGCAAGCACTCTTGCCACTAGACCATATTCCCAGCCCCTCTTTTATTTTTAATTATAAGAAACTATGTAAGTATACATATATGTATGTGTGTTTCATATTTTTTCTACAAATGATCCAGAATATATCATTACTTCTGAAATGGATATTGAAGGCTCCTTTTGGGGTTCTGTCAGGATATAAAAGCCCTCGGCACTTCCTTATTAGATAATTCACAGTTCTTTGGGCAGCAAGTGCAGGTTTTCTGACTTTCCACTATCACTGCCATATGACTGTCCCCATTTTTGTTCTCAGGTCCAGACCCAGCTGTGGATAAAATGCCTGAGAACATGAACATGCCTTCGATAGTCTGCTTTGCCTCACACTTCTTATCAGTTTTCTGTGCAGGCAAGCCTGAGATTTTCAGAATGAAATATATATATATATATTTACATCTAATCTAACTTAGACACCAATTACGTTGTGTGAATTTCATTTTCTTTCAATCACAATATGTATGTTTCCAATATAAATGGGTAGGTGACAAAGTTCAATAAAAACCTATCTTAGCTGAAGAAGAAAATTGAACTTTCAGGGAATATCCTTGTTTTGAACTCATAGTAAAAAATGATAAAATCTTGCAGGGCGTGAGTGGCTCACTCCTGTAATCCTAGCTCCTCAGCAGGTTGAGATAGGAGCATCACAATTTGAAGCCAGCCCATACAGAAAAATCCATGAGACTCTTATCTCCAATAAACCACTCAGAAAAAGCCAGAAGTGGCACTATGGCTTTAGTGGTAGAAAGTTATCCTTGAGCACAAAGCTCAGAGGGAGAGAGAAAGCAAGAGGGACAGAAAGAGAAAGGGAGGGATGGAGAGGGGGGGAAGGGAGAGAGGGAAGAAGAGGAGGAAAGGAAAGGGGAAAGTGAGGGAGAAAGAGAAAGAGATACATGTAGAAATTCAAGTAGTAGATTATTTTGAGTGAAAGTCCCAGCCTTCCCCTCTCACTCAGACATGGCAGTCCTAACTATGGGCATAAATGACATGCAGTGCTGGGAGCCAATCACCTACTCTCCTTCTCCATTCCAGTGTAGCTACTCTGGCTCCTTTGTATTCTCACCCACCAGCCCCTCTTCTGCACAGAGCATTTCAAATATTCCACTCACCCCTAGAGTTTCCTACAGCCTGGACAGCTCATGTCCCATTTCTTTATCTTCTTTATCTACTTTTCTTTGGTTTCTTCACCTTACTGGGCCTGTCCCAACTTCACAATATTAAATTTAAACCATTTTTTCTCTCCTGCATCATTTTCCCCTTAAGCTGTTAACTATGTATCACTTAGTGTTTACTTCTCTCTGAGAAAGCAGCAAGTTCACTTTGGTTATTTACTGCGGTATTATCTGCAATTCACATAGTGTCTAGAACATAATTGAGTATAAAATAGATTTGACGGGGAAATTAAAACCAAACTAAATCCTAGGGCTACTATAATAGTCAAATCCATAATTCTTATAGCCAATGAAAGGATTGAAGTGGAAAAATATCATATGACTATTTGAACAATCCCATTATTTATGACTAATACTCATTAATTGTATACAGTGAAATTCAGTACAATTTGGTATGTACTCAGGTGTACCTAAAACTTTTCATTAAAATGTTACATACATATGAACTTTTTGACCACATGATTATAGTGATAAATTAAATTGAAGGAGTTTGAAGATATTCATTCACATGTTCAACTTTTCACATAGGGCTATAAACTACATCCTTTGTGTCAAATGTTCCTAACAGCCTTCAGTCACAACAAAGTCACTTTACCTCTCATGGATAACTTTTAAAGCAAACCAAGGAGCAGAAATTGTAAATGTTCTGATTTTATTTACAGAGTTCCTCATGCAAATAAACAACATAAAACTTATTTACCTTAGTAATATCTGTTTCTTCTTCTTCCTATTCTCCAAATAAATCTAGGACATTGACACCTCCTAGTCTTCAGGTGTTCTACCGAAAGACTGGACAGAGGTATACTTCTAGATTTGTAGGCTGCCTTTCACACCAGGCTACATGTGTAGAAGTCAGTGTCTAATGATCTGAGTTTTTTGTTTTTCAGAAAAAAAGTTGAGGACTTTAAATGAATTTAAGTGAATGAGAAATAGTCTCTCCAGCTATACTGTTAAAAGTGTTTATAATGTATTAGTACCAAAACTAAGAAAACTTAGTTATAAAGACAACTTGTCTTAAGAATTTAAATTTACCCTGCCATGGGGCAGAGCATGTCTGGCATAGCAGCCTGACTTTTATGCCCTAATCTTAAGTTGAGAAAATATAAGCACAGGAGTCAAAGAGATGTCTTTATATCTGACTGTACATAAATGAAGTTCTTTTTTTTTTCCTTTTTGGTGCAATAAAGTTTGTTTTGGCAGAAGGAGGAAGCGCCTGTGGGTGTGGGAGGGTTTATGGAAAGGAACGATGGTATCATCTCACCCACCATACCTCACCTAGGCCTAGAACTTAGGTGCACTTATGTGGGGGAGGCGGGGAGGGAGTAGGAATACTGGTGACTAGATTTACTGGAAACACCCAGTTTAGAAGTTATGGTTCAGGAAAGTTAAGCCACTTTGACCTTGGCTTCTAGAGAAAGGAAGCTTGGAAGAGTGAGCGGGTCCTGTGAGAACAGGCAGAAGTAGAATTGTTCCCAGGCTTATTTGCTAAGGAAGGTTGTCTCAGTATAGTAAAGCCACTGAATTTCAGTTACGAAACCGGAACTGCTGAAGCACCAGACCCTGAGGACTAGAAACCATAAACTTGGGCCTCTTCCCTTGTAACCGCCTACTTGCTTTAGGAGCCTTAATGTTCTGCAGCAGAGACGTTCTCCTGGCTAACCACATGTAGAAAATGTCTGCACACATTATGTCTTGCCAGCCTGTACTGTACGAAGCAGTGATGCAGTACAGTATGGACCTTGGAGTTCAGACATAGGTTCCAGCCTTGGCACTGCCTAAGTGGGTGGCCCTTGGTAAATCACTTTGGTTTATTATCTGTGAGGTTGAAATATGTAGGGGAAAAGCAGAATCAATTTACAGTAAGATTCCCTTTTCCACAACTGAAGCTAGATGGACCTGGTGTGGGAGAGGGGAGAGACTGTCAGGGCCAAAGAATAAATCAGTGTTGACCAATTCCCCTCAAGTCTACTTTTCTTTCCTCCAGCCTAGCCACCATGTTAACACCTAGCTTTAGTTTGCTTCACAAAGCCGAGCTCAAAATCTAGAGCCATATAGAGGAAGCTGAAAAAGACTCAAATCAGAGTAACTGGTTTGGTTCCTAAGAGACTGGCTAATGTGATTAGGAACATGAATTGCAAGTTTTGACTGCAGAGAGGAAATGCTACAGAAAGACTAGGCCCTCTCTAGCCCAGAGACAGCTTGTGTTCTGGGCCCGGCTCCTCCACAAACTTGTAGATGGTCTATGCAAGTATTTCGGATGTGCTTGCTGTTACCTGTGTTACTCAGGTTAGCCTACTGGATAAATGAGGCTTCCTCCAAAAATGATGCAATGTAAATAAAATACTGGGGGAAGAAAGAAAAAAAAGAAAAAAAAAGAATTTAAATTTAGTCGAGGACTTCTGGGAAGATGGCGGAGGAGTAGCAGAGCCCTAGCTGAGCTCCCTCCGACATTGCAGTTTTCTCACCCCACAGAAACTTTTACCCCTAGAAAGACAACCAGCATAAGTTCTAACAGTACAGGGATTCTGGCCAGGAAGGAAAAATCCACTTTGCTGGTCTAAAAACACAGATTTGACCTTCGGGCAGCGACCCGCCACCACGCCAGTGCCGGCACTGGCACAATGCCCGGCACAGCAAACCGCACTCCGCGCAGCTAAAGCACACAGCGTAGACCAGGGAGAAATCCTCCAGACGGCGGCTGAGCACTGACGGGCTGAAATCGCAGAGAAAGCGTGAGTACCCCACGAAAGACATTCTCACTCGCGCACACAGAGCAGCTCCTTCCCCCACTGCCAGAGCAAAGTGCCATCTTTGACACTGGCATAGGGTAAGACCAGACTGGAACTAAAGCCCGCCTTGGGAAAGGGAGGACAAAACGGCCATCTTTGAGAAGGGCAGGAGGGACTGACCAGTGAGAGCCAGCTCCCCCAAGGAGAATGCCCCCTGCCCAGGCGGGAGGCTCGTCCTGGGCCTTGGCTCAGCTAGAGGTGCCCTCCCTGACCGCTGGAATTCCTCAATTAAAAGCGAAAGTGGCGAGCAGCTATCAGCGGCACGGAACAGCCACACGGAGAACCAACAGTTCCCAAGACAAATAAATGGTCCCTTTTAGAAGCCCAATTCACAGCCCGAAACGGAGCTGAATTCCATAGCCAGCTCCACCAGGTGGCCACCCCGCCTAGGAGGGAAGAACCTCCCCCAGGCAAGCAACTCTCAGCCCCGCCTTGCTGAGCCCACAGCCTATTCAAAGCCAGGCGTTAAAGGCAGCGGCCCCACAGCAGACAGAGGAGCCAGGGTTCCCGAGACTACTCACGTTACGCACCTACAGAGGATGCCCAAGGCCTACGTGCAAGCTGTGCGAACCACAGAGCCCCAGTATTGCACCAACAGGGGAGGAGGGTCAGAACAGATTGACCCCCTGTGAACTGAAAGCAAGTCAAACCAGCCAAGCAGCAGAATAGACAGCACACCATCGCAAGGAAACCAGAGACTGGAGAAAGCCCACCCAACCAAGGAAGTCTTTTTGTTTGTTTGTTTTGTCTCAAAAGTATTTTAAGCTTTCATTTTTATTTTTATTTTTTTCTTATATTTTCATTTCTGAAACGTCATTGGTTTTTGTTTTCCATTTTCACCTGTTGGTTCTATCAAGTTTTTTTTTTTTTTTTTTTTTTTTTTTTGTTGTTGTTGTAGTTCTTTTTTCTTTGTCTGGTATTTTTTTTCCCCTTTTTATTGTTTAGAGTAATTTTTCTCTGTTTTGTGCATCTGTCTTCCAGGATTCTTTCTTTATTTCTCTCTTTGTATTCTCTTTCTTTAAAAATTACTTTCCTATGAATAACACCTCCACTCTTTACTGCTAACTCTCCATTATCTATCATTTTAATCTTGTTGTTTCTACAGATTCTACTCTCGTCCACATTTCCATGTCACTGAAACTAAACCAAAATCATCACTCCCCCCCCCCCCGTACATTTTACTCTAGTTTCTGTACTACCTCTAACTTACCCTCCTGACTTACTTCTAGGTCCTCCAGATCCCATTGACTCCTGGTTATTGGATAGAGGCTACCCCTGCTTAATCCGAATGAAACAAAGGGGTTAATAGAGAAAAACAGTCCAAAAGGAACTTAATATAAGAACAAGGATTGCTCATAGGGTTATAACAGTAAATAAGTAACTACTGAATACAGGCCTCGGGATTGGTTGTTATATTGAAATTGTATTCTTTAGAAATACCAAATCTAATTTTATAGTCAGGTATAAAAGGTATCGGTATATAATTGTGAGCTTCTAAGATTTACACAACAGTGCTTGGTAAGGTCTGCTTTGGGTCTTAAACGGTGCTCACAGGTGCTGGTAGACTGGCATTCCCAATTCAAATGGGCAGAAGAAACACAAGAAAGATGGCAAACAATGAAGTTTTATCTCCCACTCAAAACAAGCAGGAAGCAGAGTAGTCAATCAAAGACATAGAAGAGAACCCCCAAAATGTTCTACAAAGTCTACTGATAAACATGATAAATGAAAAGTTTGAATCTCTTCAGTCAATTATTCTAGAGCGTGAGGAGGCAAAGCAAAAATTAATGGAGAATTTCATGGCCTCCACAAATGGAAAAATAAATGAACTTCAAGAGTGAAATGAAAAGATTACTACCCAAGTAAAAGATTAGAGAGACAACACTCAAAACCAAATTAATGAAGTTAATGAAGTAAAGAAGTCCATACAGGACCTAAGAGATGACATGGAAATCATCAGGAAAGACCAGTCAGAAAGAAAAGAGATTTGAAATCAAGTAGTTAGCCTACAGTCCCGACTAACTGAAGCAGAGGATTGAATCTCAGGAGCTGAAGATTCTCTAGAATCTATGGAGAAAGATAATAAATTAATACAAAACCAATCCAATCGACAAAACAGATTGCTCCAGGAGATTCAATATACAATCAGAAAGCCCAATTTAAGGATAATAGGTATTGAGGAAAATCTGGAGATGGAAGTTAATGAAATAGGAAACCTATTTAACACAATATTAGCTGAGAACTTCCCAAATATCCAGAAGAAAAGGCCTATACAGATACAAGAAGCATTTAGAACCCCAAACTGACCAGACCAGAGTAGGACATCCCACCGACACATTGTGATCAAAACAGGATCAGTAGAGTCCAGGAAAGAATCCTTAGAGAGGTTAGGGAGAAGAAAACAATCACATATAAAGGAAAAGCAATCAGAATTACCCCAGACTTCTCAGCAGAGACCATGAAAGCAAGGAGAGCCTGGAATGAGGTATTCCAAACCCTAAATAAAAATAACTACCAAACAAGAATAGTGTACCCAGCTAAACTCTCATTCATAGCCAAAGGTCAAATAAAAGTCTTCCACAGTAAGGAAAAATTAAAACAATATATCTCCACCAAACCAGCTTTACAAAAAATACTCAAAGATGTACTATACAGAGAAAATATTCAAGATCACAATGCAGACAACAGAGAACTGAACCCTAAATAGTAAACCAGAATAACAGATCAACAAATGAGAAGACTCAGCCTTTAACAAGATAGGGATAAGGAAAGGAACAAATGATCAGCTCTCAATCTTCTCAACATTAATGGACTTAATTCTCCAATCAAATGACATAGGCTCATAAGTTGGATCAAAAAACAAGATCCATCTTTCTGCTGCCTCCAAGAGACTCATCTATCCAGTAAAAGTAAATATCTTCTAAAAGTGAAAGGCTGGAATCAAATCTATCAAGCAAATGGCCCCCATTAGCAGGCCAGAGTTGCAATCCTAGTGTCAGACAAAATTGACTTCAAATTAAAAAAGGTAAGAAGAGACAATGAAGGTTACTACATACTTGTAAAGAGATCTCTCCTACAGGAAGATATAACCATCCAAAATTACACACAAAATACAGGAGCACCCAACTTCATCAAACAAACACTACTGTCTCAAAAAAACACTCATAGACCCAAACACATTGATAGTTGGGGACTTTAACACTCCACTATTACCTCTGGACAGATCAACATGCCAAAAGCTGAACAAAGAAACCACAGAATTAAACAATTACATAGACCAACTATACTTAATCAACATCTACAGAATATTTCACCCAGCAACAACAGAATGAACATTCTTCTCAGCGGCACATGGAACATTCTCCAAAATAGATCACATCTTAGGGCACAAAGAAAATCTGTACAAATTCAGAAGTATCAAAACCATTTCCTGTTGGGGCTGGGAATATGGCCTAGTGGCAAGAGCGCTTGCCTCCTACACATGAAGCTCTCGGTTCGATTCCCCAGCACCACATATATGGAAAACGGCCAGAAGGGGCGCTGTGGCTCAGGTGGCAGAGTGCTAGTCTTGAGCGGGAAGAAGCCAGGGACAGTGCTCAGGCCCTGAGTCCAAGGCCCAGGACTGGCCAAAAAAAAAAAAAAACAACAACAAAAAAAAAACAACCAAACAAACATTCCCTGCATTCTCTCAGTCCAAAATGGAATAAAATTAGAGCTCAATTCAAACAGCCACACAGAAAATCCTACAATTCATGGAGACTAAATAACACACTGCTGAACCATGAGTGGGCCATTGAAGAAATGAAAACGGAAATTCAAATGTTTATGGAATTCAAGATGAGGACACAAAGTACCAGCTCCTTTGGGACACAGCAAAGGCAGTACTCAGAGGAAAATTTATATCTCTGAGTGCATACTTCAACAAACTGGAGAAACAGCAACTCAGTCATTTCAGGAAGCACCTTAATTTCCGTGAAAGAGAACAACAAGCCAAACCCCAAGTCAATAGATGGAAGCAAATAATTAAAATCAAATTAATATTAAGTCAATTAGAGACTAAAAAAGCCATCGAAAGATCAACAAAACAAAGAATTGGTTCTTTGAAAAAATCAACAAGATACACAGACACCTAGCCAACCTGACAAAAAAACGAAGGCGGCACACTCAAATAAACAAGATAAGAGATGAAAGAGGTAACATCACCACAGAAACAACCAAAATTCAGACCATAATAAGAGACTATTTTGCAAACCTTTATGCCAACAAATTCGAGAACTTGGAAGAAATGGGTGATTTCCTAGAAAAAAATTCATATCCCCAAACTCAACCATGAAGACTTAAACCTTCTAAACAGACCCATATCCAGTATCGAAATAGAAAAGGCAATTAGACATCTCCCATCCAAGAAAAGCCCAGGTCCAGAGAGATTCACAGCAGAATTCTACAAGGCCTTCAAAACAGAACTCACACCAATATTTCTAAAACTCTTCAATGAAATTGAAAGAGAACGTTCACTACCAGATATATTCTATGAAGCCACTATAACCCTCATCTCAAAACCAGGCAGGGACTCATCACGGAAAGAGGACTATAGACAGATTTCCTTGATGAATACAGACTCAAAAATTCTCAAGAACGCTCTGGCCAATGGACTTCAACAGGTCATCAGAAAAATCATACATCACGATCAAAGTGGATTCATCCCAGAGATACAAAGTTGGTTCAATATACACAAGTCAATTAATGTAATCTACCACATCAACCGGAACAAGGTAAAGAACCACATGGTTATATCACTCGATGCGGAGAACGTGTTTGATAAAATCCAGCACCCACTTATGCTAAAAGCCCTGGAAAAACTGGGATTCCAGGGAACATTCTTGAATATAATCAAATCAGTTTATGAAAAACCAACAGCAAGCATAACTCTAAATGGTGAAAAACTAAAGCCATTTCCTTTAAAATCAGGAACAAGACAGGGATGTCCACTCTCTCCCCTTCTCTTCAACATAGTACTTGAATTCCTAGCCAGAGCAATTAGGCAAGAAGAAAATATAAAGGGGATCCAAATAGGAAAAGATGAAGTTAAACTTTCTCTCTTTGCAGATGACTTGATCCTATACCTAAAGAACCCCATAGACTAGAGCTGATCCAAAAATTTGGCAAAGTTGCAGGATATAAAATAAACCCTCAAAAATCAACGGCCTTTCTCTTTGCTAACGACTCGAAGACTGAGACTGAAATCAGGAAAGCAACTCCTTTTGCAATAGTTCCCCAAAACATAAAATACCTAGGAATAACCTTAACCAAAGAAGTGAAAGACCTCTACGATGAGAACTTTAAAAACATGAAAAATGAAATTAAGTCAGAACTAAGGAAATGGATAAACTTCCCATGCTCCTGGATTGGGAGGATTAATACAATCAAAATGGCAATATTGCCAAAGGCGATCTACAAATTCAATGCAGTACTAATTATTATCCCAACACTATTTTTTAATGAAATAGAGGATGCAATCCAGAGATTCATATGGAACAATAAAAGACCTAGAATAGCAAAAACAATCCTAAGTAGAAAGAACAGTGCTGGAGCAATTACAATACCCAACATCAAGCTGTATTATAAAGCTATAGTAATAAAAACAGCTTGGTATTGGCACCGGAACAGGCCTGAAGACCAATGGAACAGAATTGAAGACCCAGAAATGAACACACAGAACTACGCCTACTTAATCTTTGATAAAGGAGCTAAAACAATAGTCTGGAAGAAAGATAGCCTCTTTAACAAATGGCGCTGGCAAAACTGGTTCAACACATGCAACAAACTAAAACTAGATCTTTATATGTCACCCTGCACCAAAATCAATTCCAAATGGATCAAAGACCTCGAAATCAAAACAGACACCCTGAGAACACTAAAGGAAGGAGTAGAAGAAACACTTGGGCTCCTTGGCACAGGACGGAACTTCCTTAACAAAGACCCAGAATGGCTACAAATCAAAGAAAGGTTGGACAAATGGGACTGTATCAAACTACAGAGCTTCTGCATGGCAAAGGACATAGCTCACAAGATAAACAGAAAGCCCACAGATTGGGAGAAGATCTTTACCGGCCATTCAACAGACAAAGGCCTCATATTTAAAATATATGCAGAACTAAAAATATTACCTCCCTCCAAAACAAAACCACAATGAACCAATAGCCCCCTCATGAAGTGGGCTAGAGACTTACAAAGAAACTTCTCTGATAAGGAAATGAGAATGGCCAAGAGACATATGAAAAAGTGCTCCACATCACTGGCCATAAAAGAAATGCAAATCAAAACAACATTGAGATTCCATCTCACCCCAGTAAGAATGTCCTATATCAAGAAAACTAACAATAACAAATGTTGGAGGGGATGTGGCCAAAAGGGAACCCTACTTCATTGTTGGTGGGAATGTAAACTGGTTCAGCCACTCTGGAAAGCAGTATGGAGATTCCTCTGAAGGCTAAACATAGAACTCCCCTGTGACCCTGCAGCCCCACTTTTGGGTATCTATCCAAAGGACCACAAACATAATCACACTAAAGCCACCAGCACAACAATGTTCATTGCAGCACAATTTGTCATAGCTAAAATATGGAACCAACCCAGATGCCCCTCAGTAGATAAGTGGATCAGGAAAATGTGGTACATATACACAATGGAATTTTATGCCTCTATCAGAAAGAATAATATTGCCCCATTGGTAAGGAAATGGAAGGTCTTGGAAAAAGTTATACTAAGTGAAGTGAGCCAGACCCAAAGAAACACGGACTATATGGTCTCCCTTATAGGGAATAATTAGCACAGGTTTAGGCAAGTCACAGCAGAGGATCACAGGAGCCTAATAGCTATACCCTTATGAACACAGAAGATGATGCTAAGTGAAATGAACTCCATGTTATGGAAATGATTGTTATATCACAGTTGTAACTAATTTCAACGTGCCATATGTAACTGTAGCCTCTATTATTGATTATATTCCTGTATCATCTTCCTGTGGTTGTACCTACACTATCTCTGTATCTTATCTGAGTTTATTGGAAACGGGGTATACTGGTATTAGATCCAGGAAATTTGAAGGGAATACCAAAATTGAGAGACACAGGATAAAAAAAGACAAACAACTACAAAAGCAATACTTACAAACTGTTTGGTGAAATGAACTGAACAACTCATGGGGGGGAGGGAGAGGGGAAGGGGGTAGGGGGAATGAGGGATGAGGTAACAGACAGTACAAGAAATGTGTCCAATGCCTAATGTATGAAACTGTAACCTCTCTGTAATTCAGTTTGATAATAAATAAATATATTTTTTTAAAAAAGAATTTAAATTTAGGGTGAAAAAAATCTATATAAGTCTTGAACTAAGAAGCATGAACATGTCCAATATGAGCCAATTGTGAATATAATTTCCATAGCAACACTGCATTTAAGCTTGGATAAGTAAAAGTTGAAGAAATTCATAAATGCTAAGTCCTTCTCTCAAAGATGCTTAAAGAAATTCTTTAAGTGGAAGCACAAGGATGCTAATTACTAATATGAAAATATAAGAAATCCTAATATTCACAGATAAAGGTAAATATAGTCCAGTACAGATTACTGCAACGTTGGTATGATACTTTGTAAACCATGTACCTCATTGGTATGAAAAAGAAGCCTCAAAAATGCTACAAATGACTACTAAAAATACTACAAACATTGTCGAGAAATGCATAATACAAAAAGACATAACAATCATTATTGTGATACAAACATATAAATAGCGGAGGGAGAATAAAACTTTAGAGTTTTTAATAAGCAATGGAATTGAGGTTGCTGTCATACCTATAAAATATTTTAAGCAAATTTTATAGTAATTTAAAAGTGACCAATGCTACTACATACTCCAAGGATAAAGAGAAAGGAATCAAAACTTAGTGCTGGAGACAATACGCAAACATAAAAAGATACCCTAGGGAGGAAATATGAACAAAGATATTCAAAATGACCAGAAATCAATGAACTAAATAGCAATAGTAAATCTTTGCACATAAATAATGTATTTACTCATCCAGTGAGAAAGATACATGACTAAAATGATTCAAAGAAGCAATATCTACTAATAAACTGTCTCCAGAGCCCCACTACAGCCTCAAGCAAGCAGGTACATGAAAGTGAAAGAATGAAAGAAAATACTCTCATATTTCATCTGTATGCAAAGTGGAATAGCTTCATCCTCTTAGATGAAGTAGATTTCAAGTAAAACCTTTCAAAAAAGTGATAATTGCTCAACAAAAGAATGACAATTTACTAATTGAAATTACATTCATTCAATAATAAAACTTAATCTATCAAGGGAATATAACAGTAATGGATATCCATATACCAAGCATGAAAATACTTAACATATAGTGTATATTAATAAATATAAAGAGAGAAATAGTTATCACAATAACAGTATGTGACTTTAATACCACATTTCCAACAAATTACACATCAATTTCAAAGAATATTAATCAGTACACACTTGAAATCTATTTTAGACCAAACAGGTGTAGCCAATGCATACAGAAATTTTCACCCAATGGCAGCAGAATTCACATTCTTTTATAATATACATGTAGTAACATTCCCTAGGGTAGTTTATATGGTAGGCAATACAAACTCACAAAGCTTGAAATTACAACATGTATTATTTACATATAAATGATATGAAACAAATTAATAACAGATTTTTAAAGTCACAACATGCTCTTAAATAACCAATACATCAAAATATAATAAAATAATAAAAATCCAAACCAACTTGGACGAATGATGCTGGAAATATGACTTACCAGACCATATAGTGTGCGAACAACAAACAACTAAAATAACTTGTCGGAAGAAGGAGTGTTATAGCAATAAAGCCTATATTTATTTTTTCTCTTGATAGAAAGTTTATTTTTTAATTATTTATTTCTCTATTGTCAAAGTGATATACAGAGGGGTTATAGCTTCATATTTAAGGCAGTGCGCACATTTCTTGTCCAACTTGTTACCTCCACCCTCATTTCCCCCCTACCTTCCACTCTCCCTATTTCCCACCCCCCATGAGTTGTACAATTGGTTTACAGCATATAGTTTTTGTAAGCATTGCTGTTGCATTGGTTTGTCTTTCAATCCTTTGTCTCTCTGTTTTGATATTCTCCTTCCCTTTCCTAGTTCCAATATATGAAATGAACTCCAAGTTATGGGAACAAATGGTTTATCATTGTTGTTGCTATTTTCAACATACCTTGTGAAATTATTCACTTTTCTTTTGTCTTTCCTTTCCATGGTTTTATCCCTGATGTCACTGTAACTGATTTTGGTACCCTGGATATTGTACATATGTGTAAAGCCTATATTTAAAAGAAAATTATGATAAGCTTGTCATTCTTGGCTCATGCTTGTAAGCCTAGCTACTCAGGAGGTTGAGATCTGAGGATTGTGGTTCATATCCAGCTGGGGTTAAAAAGAAAAAGGAAAAGAAAGATACATGACAAATAACTTATCATTTTATCTCACAGAGCTAGATAAATAATAAATTAAACCCATAATTGCCAAAAGGAAGAAAACAATGAAGATAACATGAAGAGAGCACAAAAACATCAATAAAAATCAGTTTGCATTTGAAAAAAATAAACAAAATTAATAAACACTTAGATCATCTTCTTGTCTCTACTAAAAGTATAGAAACACCTCAGCTACACTGAAAATGATAATAGTAACATTGCATCAGATTACTCAGTAAAGAAAGAATTCATAAGAAACTATGTGACAATTACATGGCTATAAATTTCATAACCAAGAAAAATGAATTCCCTGAAAATTGCCACAAATACTACATCTACCAATAGTGAATCAGGAGTCAAAAGAAAGTCTTAAGGCATCAGTGACAAAGAAGTTGAAATAGTAATTAAAAACCTCTCCCCAGAGAAAAATCCCAGCACAAGATGGCTTTACATCCAAGTTCTACCAAATTTTCATAGAAAAAAATTAATAAAAGTACTTATTAAAGACTTCTAAAATATAACTGGAAAGAAAATTTTAAACTATCAAGTTAGTATTAGTTGGATATTGTGTAAGGATGTTAGGAATGTGAAATTGGGTTGAAAGGTGGGGGAGGGGGGAGCAGGAAAAGACCAAACAATGTCCCTGCTTGACAATGATACTGAAACCATCAGTAATTTATCAAAGTACAGCACCCCATCAAAGAGGTTGTATGTCATGAAGAAGCAGAATTTGTGGCTTTGATTCACATGCATCACCTTCACTAAGACTTACCACTTAAAGGTTCCACCACTTCTAAAATCTTCACAATGAGGCCCAAGCTTCTAGCACATAAAACCTTGCAGAAGGAGGGACTATACTCAATCTATATCTAAACATAGCAAAATTTACTATTCTTTATTGATAAAATGCCTTCACTGTTTATATAAAGAAGGAAATTCCTGGCCTACTGCCAATGCCCCATTCCTGAAATTCTAAGTACTCAGGAGCTGAGACCTGGAGGATTAAGATTCAAAGAGAGTGTGGACATGAAAGTCTATATGACTCTATCTCTAGTTAGCCAGCACAAAGCTAGGCTAATGGTTTGACTCAAATGTTAGAGCACCAGCCATGAAGAAGAAAACTCAGGGAGAGCATGAGGCACTCAGTTCAAACTCTGGTATTTGGGGGGGGGGGGGGGTTGAAATTTTTTCAATTATGAAAATCCCCCAGATATCAATTGTATTGATGGGGAAAATCAATGTTTTCCAGTTTCTTATACAAGGCAAAGCTGACTACTTTCAGCACTCCTATTGTTGTGCCAAGTCGCAAGACCACCACCAAGAAGACCACCGTGACTCAGACATTCCGAAATGCAATAGCAAGGCAAGACTTTAAGCGAGCTGCAACTCCGGCCTTGTCCTACCCACCGACACAGCGGAGGTTAGGAGGCAACCCCGAGCTGTAATTACACAGGGCTTATAAAGGCAAAGAACAAAGTTACAACAATCAGGTGTTCAAGCAAGCAAGATTAGGATACAGGTACAAATCTGATTGGCTCAGGGTTCGAGGCACCCCAGGGGTGGTCAGAGTTAAGCATTCCCAGCGGTTAGAGTTCTAGACCTACTGGACCCTAATGGGCTTATCCTGGGTCTGCTCACAGGGCATGCTTATCTCAGGTTCACGTGGTAAAGTGGGGCCTGACTTCAAAGTCTGGCACTTCATTTCCCCCTTTTTCTTTTTGGTACCTTGGGAGCCAATCATGGCTCCATTCTGTCCATTTCAATGGCTTGCCTGTCTAGGGGATGATATAGAGGTAAGGCATGGGCCAGTAGGGCCCAAAGTAGTAACCCAAAATAACTCTGGTCCCTTGGTTTTAAAGGGGTCTGACGGGTGAAGATCATCCATCTTCTGTAATTTCTTCAGGCTGACTCAGGGGCGTTGACCTTACCTAGCCAGGAACCTATAACCTTAGTCTACTTTACCAAGGGACTGCACACATCAAACTGGACAGGACTCCTGCTCATCACACTCGGGAAGTCACTTATTCAGGTTCAGGTCCAAGTGCTCTGGCACATCCCAGTTGCTTGTGGCCAGATCACATAAGTCTACTACTAAGTCTGGCCACCAGGTTCCTAATGGGGCTTCCTTAGTTGCTAAAATAAGGGGTCACCCCACTTTGGAGTGAGCTGCCAAAATAATTGGAAAGGCTGGTGAGGGTTAGCATCAACATTAGCCAGGGTAGCAAGGAAAGAAGGCAAAAAGAAAATTATAACAATATTCAGTCTAACTTTCTTTTCTTGAGGAGAAGGCGAAGCGGCTAAGTGAGGTGCTTGGAGACCTCCCATGTTCCACCACGGTAGTCGTCGTTCAGGGCAAAGGGGTCAGCTGGCCTGGCGTGGAAGCAATAAACCCAAGTGGCAATGCCGTCTAGGGTCCCTTCCACCGTGGTTCTAAGGATTTGGGGTTATGCCTTCAGACGAACACCCAGTCCCCTGGTCTGAATAAATGGGGGGTAGGGACAGAAGCAGAATCATATAATGCCTTAAGTTGGGGTCACATATTCTGGTGCATAAGCTACAAATAATCGAGTTTACACAAAAATTCAGCATCATCCAAACAGCAAGCAATTCAGTCTGAAGGCTTATTTCAAAAGGAGTAAATCCAAGCTGATAGGGAGAATTTCTTACTCTAAGCAGAGCAAAAGGAAGGAGTGACACCCAGTCTGTGCTAGTCTCTAAGGCCAATTTAGTTAGGGTCTCTTTTAGAGTCCGATACATTCTCTCTACCTGTCCTGAACTCTGGGGTCTATAAGCACAATGCAATTTTTCCAATCTGTCTCCAGAGCAGTGGCTATTCCCTGACTTACTTTTGAGATGAAGGCCGGTCCGTTGTCCGACCCAATGGTGGATGGGAAGTCATACCTGGGTAGGATTTCTTCCAGGATCTTCTTAGCCACTACATTCGCAGTCTCATGCTTTGTTGGATAGGCTTCAACCCATCCTGAAAAGGTGTCTACAAAAACTAGCAAATATTTGATCCAAATTTTCCAGGTTTAAATCTACTTCCCAATACACACCTGGCCTATCCCCACAGAGGCGAGCTCCTTTAGTAATCTGTTGATTGGGGGCATTGGTAAGCTGACAGGCCTTGCAATTTTTAACAATATCTTCAATAAGTTGATCTCCTTGTCTAATTTTCACTTTGGAGTGTCGGAGCAAGTCCTGCATTTTTTGGGTTCCCATGTTAGAAACTCAGTGGATTCTCTTAAGGATCCCCTTACCGAGCCCTTATGGCAAGATAAGTTTCCCTTCCCAAGTTTTCCACCAGTCATTGTTTCCTTCTCTGTTTGGGGTTTTGTGGGCCATGGGATTTTTCTTTATCCACTCCAAGTCTTCTTGGGAATATTGGGGCACAGGAGGCAAAGCTCATGGCCCTGGGTCTACTAAAGTCTGTTCCCAGGAACTCTGACTTGTCTGCTGATTTAGACACAGGGATTTTCAGCACAGTCTACGTGCATCTGACAGCCAACACTTGCTCTCTTTTAATATGAAGCCCAGATGGGTGACTTCAGGTTTACAAATTTGTGCCTTTTAACATTCCAGTTTGTAAAAGCATTTTCCTGACTGGCTGGGGAACTGATCTCTGATGACCTAAAAAGTTACTTTTGCACTCCTTTAACAGATCTCATTCAGGACACAATCTCAGGTCTACAAGCTTTCTTTCCTAAACAGATGTATCAGCTTAAAATTCTCACTACCAGTCAGAGCTTTGAGTAAATGCGGGGGGTTGAGATTTTAATCTATCCTCTCATTTGACAAACTTACCCTTACTAACCACTATCACAGATGACTGGCAAGTTCCTGCCCAGTAGACAGACATGGGCATTGGAAAGGCATGCTTATGAACTATTCTTCTAGGACTTCCCGGCTTTGATTAACTTTTGAAAGGCCAAACAGGAGTGACTCTAGATCTGACACCATCTCTGCCATCCAAGCAGCGGCTTACTGCCTCTGGATGCTCCATCACTTTTGTCCCAGGAGTAGTGACTTTCCACTGGACTTGGACTCGGGGCCTGAGCGCTGTCCCCCGGCTCTCCAGCTCAAGACTAGCACCGTACCACTTTGAGCTCCACACAACTCCATTCCCAGCACTCTGCTGGCTGCTTAGAGACAAGTCTCTCACAGGGACTTTTCTCTGCCCGGGCTGGCTTGGAACTGCAGATTTGAGATCAGTGAGTCTTACAAGAGGCCACCTTACTCCAATTAGAAGCAACAAGGTGGTCCACACAGAAGTAGGTTTTAAGCATGCTCTCTTACCTGGAACTTATTAAGGGCCAGTATTAGTTCTTGACAAACTTGTAGGAATCACCTGTGCTTCTCTGTGGGCCTGCTGGAAAACTGATACAAAAAACCTACAAAGAAGCTGGAACGGCAATTAAACATTTTGGTAGCCATAATTCTCCCTTTCTCACTTTGCAATAATTATTTAGGACAATTTTACTTCCAAATTTCTTATCTAAAAATGTACTCTTGATTTCCAAAGCCTTTTTAACACTAACATAACACTTTAGCTTTTATCTGCATCAGAAAAACTGAAGCTCACAGGCATTCTGAAACCAGGTGCCGCCCTTTTCCTACAGGCTGCTTGTTTCAAAAGAGCCTCTTTTTTTCATCAGTCCCAGTTACTGCATGGCATGAAGACCTTTGAATTTTTCCTTAATGTAAGAATTACAATTAGAAATACTTATCCATTCAGCTTTCCAATATATTGGTGAGAGTTAATGAGAGTTTACTTCTATCCCCATTAGTTTAATATATATATATATATATATATATCCTTTTAAATCCAAATTTCTGACACTTAGCTCTGATTTTTTTTAATTTTAATTAAAGAACCCTGAGAAATCCTTTTTTAACTCTAGTTCCTCTTTAAAACAATGCAATAATACCTTTAAAGCATTTGGTAATGCCCAAACTTGATGACCATTTGAATTTAAACTTAAACTTAGTTTTGCATCATACTGCAGTCTTGAACATGTTCACACTCACACATGCACACACACATACATTTTCAAAAGATCTTAAAGCACGCTGAATAAGCATCGGCCGTACATTTTAAGACAAAAAACCTTTAACAAATGATTTTAGCATTCTCCAGCCTCATTTTCCAGGGCTTGATAGTTTTAGTAAAACATTTTAGCGCACCAAACAATTTTCTGCTTAAGAAGGCTGGGTGGGGGTCCCCCTAGAGTTCTTTTTTGCGGACACTCACTGATTGACTGATTGTGGGCTGTCACCTGTACATCTTTCCAGTGAGCTAAAGTCAAGTCCAGGGGAATGGAAGGAATGTTCCCCATCATCCATTTGTCAGTCAGGCACAGCGCAAGAAAGAAACACACAAAAGTAATCACAGGCACAAAGACCAGACAACACTTACAGACAGACTTAGGAAGCCGTGGCTTACAGGTTCGACTGTGTCTCTCCTGCCCCTGTGAGGGGGCAGACCACACAGTCTCACCGTGTCTCTCCTGCCCCTGTGAGGGGGCAGACCACACAGTCTTGAGGCTGTCTCTCTCCTGTTCCTGTGTAGGAGCGGACCAGACAACCCCGAATATAGAGTGGACTGGACGGGTGCCCATTAGAAGGGCCTCCCGGTCCAGTCCTTCAGGTTCAGGGTGGTAGTGGGAAGCCTGAGCCCCCTGTGGAGGGCTTGAGATGTCCTCCAGGACTGCCCATACGAGCGTGTCCAATCCAGCTGGTCCTTCACTACCTACAGGTTCAGATTCAAGCGGCTGGCCAAAACAGAAAACAAAACTACAAATCACACAGACACAGACACACAGAATGAACAGCGCTATTTTCTTACCTTCGGAGTCTGGGGTCTCGGGGGTCTCTGGGGCCATCCCGGACGAAACCCCAAATGTTGTGCTAAGTCTCAAGACCACCCCCAAGAAGACCACCGAGATTCAGACATTCCGAAATGCAATAGCAAGGCAAGACTTTAAGCGAGCTGCAACTCGGGCCTCGTCATACCCACCGACACAGCGGAGGTTAGGAGGGAGCCCCAAGCTGCGATTACACAGAGCTTATAAAGGCAAAGAACAAAGTTACAACAATCAGGTGTTCAAGCAAGCAAGATTAGGATACAGGTACAAATCTGATTGGCTCAGGGTTCAAGGCACCCCAGGGGTGGTCAGAGTTAAGCATTCCCAGCGGTTAGAGTTCTAGACCTACTGGGCCCTAATGGGCTTGTCCTGGGTCTGCTCACAGGGCCTGCTTATCTCAGGTTCACATGGTAAAGTGGGGTTCACATGGTAAAGTGGGGTTCACGTGGTAAAGTGGGGCCTGACTTCAAAGTCTGGCACTTCACTATCAACACAGCACTGGAAGTACTTTCAAAAGCAATTAGATAAGATACACAGAGTATATTGGAAACAGGGTAGACTGGTATTAGAACTAGGAAAGTGGAAGGGAATACCAAAATTGAGAGACACAGGGTAAAAAAAGACAAACAACTACAAAAGCAATACTTGCAAAACTTTTGGTGTAAATGAACTGAATAACTCATGGGGCGGGGGAAGGGAAAGGGAGAGGGGAGGGGGGAATGAGGGATGAGGTAACAAACAGTACAAGAAATGTATCCAATGCCTAATGTATGAAACTGTAACCTCTCTGTAATTCAGTTTATAAAAAAAAAAAAAAAAGAGTCCAGGTAGTTCAAACATCCTGGTGATCCTAGATCAAAATATTGACAAACTTTACTCTGGATCTCTCTATACATGGGGTGGAGGGTTCTAAAGAATCGTTTTTAACATGTTTAAATAAAACTTTATTTTGCCATTAAAAAAAAAAGCAATTAGATAAGCAAAAGACATGCATTACCTCCAGACCAGAAACAAAGATAGAAGCTAAAGTCTACTTGCAGATGATATGGCCCTACATGTAGAAAGTCCAAAAATGACTCTCAAATATTTTTTTGGATTAACTGAATTCAGTTAGGTGTGAGACACAAAGTGCACATACAAAATTTGATACCTTGTCTGTATATGAATAATAACTTAATTAAAAATAAATAACAAAAGTCAAGAGCATCAGTGCCAATGGTGTTTCATGCTTTTACTCCCAACTTCTCAGAAGTCTGAGACCTGAAGATTATGCTTTGAAGCCGTCCCAACCAGGGTCTCTGACACCCAAAAAATTGGAATGGAGCTGTAGCGTGCAAGAGAAACTTACTCACACTTATGGTGAGAGGTCTCTCCAGTTCAGTGAGTGGATTTAGTTAAGCTCTTCTTAACATTGGGTGTTGTCACCATGCATCTCCATTGTCTGTTGTTCTGAAAAGGCATGAGCTTCAGAAGCTATTCTTTTTTCATTTATTTAGAAAACATAAAACTAATGTCTCCATTTATTTGTAATTAAGTTTAGGAGAATGTTTGGTCATGTCAAATCTATTTAGGCATAAAATTACAATCATTTTGACATTAAATTCTCATCACTCTGTATCCCCCGTGTAATTGTTTCCACAGATATTTGCAAAATGTGGAGGGACAACCGTCTCTCCTTGAATGTCATTCTTTTGTCTACTTTGACTTCTAACATTTGCATTCATTCTTCCTACATCAACATCCCTTCACTGTTGTGAATTTCCAAGTTTGTGTGAGAAGAAACCAGGAAGAAACAGAAGCCAAAGAAAAGCAATAAAGGCAAATTAAATAGAAACAATTGGTGAAATTCATCTCTTCTTATTCCACAGTCCATGTCAGTTGTCCTGCGGCTGCCGTGACAGCACAGAGAGACATTGACATGCAGATGTGCCGAGGATTCAGTGTTTCATCTGGGTTCTGCTTCATCATTGCATTCTGTAGAGTGCAGGCTGTGGGAACACGAGCTTCTGTCTGTGACAACCGCCACCCTGCAGTCCTCAGCTAACTTGACCACTGAAGCCACGGTGCAGTGCTGCCGATGTGCTCCTAGCACCGGGCCCTGAGGGCGGGCAGCTTCTAACCATTGTCCTCAGAACTTCCTCTCTTTCTCCCTGACACAATGCCTCTGAACTTGTCTAACTGTTGCTCTCTGGAAAAGCTGACACGCACAACCCCAGACAAAGCTGATTTGCAGGAGACGTGTGGCTTCATTGTGTCTTTGAAATGTCCTCTGTGAGTGAAGTCCGTCCACAAAGGCATGGTAGTTCTCTCTGGAATGGCACTACCGTGTCACTTCTCCACTGGAGACCAGGGAAAGAAGATACGAATATTTGACTTCAAACCTCCTGGTGATTTTCATTAAATGATAAATCAACCCGAGTCTATTTTGAGCTTAGGTTTCTATAACAAAAAAATTAATAAAAGGGACAGTGTAAAAAAAAAATGGACTTTGTTTCACCCACTCCATTTTTTTCCCCACTGCTTGTTTTACTCTGTAAATGTGTTGGGCAAATGGAGATGTGCGGTAGTTCTGCAGATTGTGAAAATGTTCTTTCCAGTTAGGAAATTGAAGATGTGACTTTTCTAGATAGGAGCTGCTTTGTTCCTGGAAAAAGTCAACTTCCTCTCTATGAGGGTCTCTCTGTGGGAAGTGACAGCATGCTCAAAGACTGCATTGTGTGAAAACACAAGAAGCATCAGAATGCCACCTACCATTTGAAAGTTATCCCTCAGTGCACTTGAGAGCCTAAGACATGGTGAATAGGTGAGTCCAGGGAGGGCAATGTGCCTTTGAGCTATCTGAGCAGACTGCTCTGCCATGAAAGTCCTTCTAGAAGGAGGAAGAGACAATCACACTGGCAGGATGTGATTGGGCTACCTATTTTCTGAAGTGACAAAACTTGATAGAATTAAAGGAAAAATAATTAGCATGTAATGCTTTGAAATAATATAGAGTTAACATGAATTGTGAATAAAATTAATGTGTAATACAGCAACGGACTCTAAAGAAAGAATTGTTACAATAATGATATTCATTATACTAAAAGACAAATCATTTCAAAGACAATGATTAACATTTTCTTTCAGGTCTAAGGGACTTTTATCTTCTTAGTCATTTTTATGTGGCATGTTTGATTTTTTTTTCTATTTTACATAAATGTTGAATTGTTCTCTCTACTTTCTTGCCCCACTGAAGTCTCCAAAATGAAGATTTTCATAGGCAGTGAGTATTCAGTGAGTATTTATTGTGTGCTAAATAACAAGTCAGTCATAAACTTATTATTTCATTAAGGTATATTTTCTTGAAGAAACTAACTTCTACAGGTACCACTTACCAGGATATTTGTGCCCAGACCACAATAATGGTTTGCTTTCACAGCAGTGACAGTCTAGACATGTCCAGCTAACCGCTACATGACAGAGAAAGGCCATATCAATTCAAGGCTAACATCAAACTTTAAAACTTTGTTGGGTGCTGGTGCTTTAGAGATGTTTTCAGGAGGCTGAGATCTGTGGATCTTGCTTCAATGCCAACCTGGAGAAGAAAGTTAGTGAGACTCTTATCTCCACTTAACTACCAGAAAACCAGAAATGGAGCTGTGGCACTAGCCTTGAGAAAAAAGGCTCAGAGATGGCCCCAGGCCTTGAGTTCAAGCCCCACAGCTGACAAATAAAAGAAAATTTGAACTTTCAGTCAGGTGCTGCAATGACAGGTTCATGCTTGTAATGCTAAGTGGGAGCTGAGAGTGGAAGAATCGCCATTCAAGGCCACTGTAATCAGAAAACAAAGATGGTGAGAATCTGTTCATAAGACCGGAATCTAGATGCCACCAAGTGATAACAGGAAGCCTATACTAGTGGGATATGAACAGATAAGAAAGCAGCATTGGTAGTATGACACAGTGGCATGGCATCCAGCTAGCTAGCATGAGACCCTGGGTTCAAAACTCACTAAAAAAAATAAGTAATAAACAAAGCTGGGGGCCAGGAGCTAACATCTGAAATCTGGAGTTTGTGGTTCAAAACCAGCCTGGGCAGGAATGTTTGCACCTGTATCTCCAATTAGCTAGCAAAAACTTGGAAGAGCAGCTATGGCACAAGTGGCAAAATGCTAGGCTTGAGTGAAAAAAAACTAAAGGACAGTGCCCAGACCCTGAGTTCAAGCCTCAGTACCAGCACACAAAAACATAATTAATGTACAAAAGTCAGTCTTTGCCCTTACAAGGCCTTTAACGTAAAAAGTGTTTATACATCTCTTATTGAATTTTACTTTGAGTCCTGTGCATAATAAGTGCATACTGGTTCAGTGAGGAATTCACTAATACCAGCACTACTTTCCCTCACTCCTTCTCCAGATCAAGTTCCCTGGAGGCAACCTCCTCCATTTCTGTTAGTAAGATGCTGTTTTCTACACTATGGTCTGTCAAAGCTGACTTTTCAGCCCAAATCAGCCTCTTCAAGACTCCTATCCACAACTGCCTATTGGCAAATGTAACATCCTCAGAAATATTTTCCTTCTTTCTATTAGTTTCCTTTATTTAATTTTTCCTATATAAACACATATCATCATTCATTCAGTTACTCAGACCAAGTCCTGGAGTCATCTATCTTTAGGTCTTATAAACTGTTAAATGTTTATTTAAAATGCATGAAACTTTAAATACTTTTTAAATACATAAATTCTTCTCCAAGTATTTTATACCACTCTAAGTCATGATACTATAATTTTTCACTTTGAAAATTACAAAATCCTGTATGCAGATCTGCTAAATCCATAACACCATTTTCACACAAAGGCAGATTCAAAGTAAGTCTAATGATATTTGCCTTTTAATACCATGAATTTTTGAACAAATCCAAGGATCTCCAACCTGTCTTATAAAACCCTCTATTTTGTGGCCCTAAATGTCTCTCTCTCTCTCTCCTAGTTTATTCACTTCCTCAATAAACTCCATTCCTCCTTGCCTAAGATTTAGTTCTTAGAATCAACTAATTTCTACAGACTATTTAGATTCTTCTCGTGCTTCTGACCCATCATCCTTTTTAAAAAAATTAATTTGGTTGTGGGGCTTGAACTGAGATTCTGGATGCTGTCCCTGAGCGTTTTTGCTCAAGGTTAGCAATCTATTACTTTGAGCCACAGCTCCACTACTGGTTTTTGAATGATTAATTGGAGATAAGTGTCTCACAGGGACTTTTCTGTCTTGGCTGGCTTTGAACTGAGATCCTCAGATCTCAGCCTCCTGAGTAGCTAGGATTACAGATATGAGTCACAGGCTTCTGGCTCATCCTTCTATTTTTACATATTGTATTTCATCACTCAAAGTCATTCTAAATATCACTTTCCTTATATTCCCTCAAAAAATCAATTAGAAAATTCCAGAATATTTTTGACTTAGAGGACAAGGTAAGCAATGTACACAAAGCCTTGTTTTTGTAGAAAAATCATGTTCAACATACTTTCAAATTATTCCTCAGCTTATTATTTGAAGGTACCAAAACAAAAACCCCATTAACTTTCAATAATTGGAACCTGTCTCTAACTTACTTACATATAATACTAAATGAATTTCATACTCTGTGAAACCCTAACAGCATTGTCCAACAATTCGACTGCTACACTCACACAGGCTAACAAGCTAACTGTACTCAATCACAGTTTTCACTACAAGGTAGTCCACAAGAAAGGATACAGACTGAGAATTTAAGAGCCATCAGTCACTGACAAAGGAATGGGATGAGAAGCTTAGTCTGTGAGAAGTACTCTTGCTTAGGGTAGATGGAGTTGCTGAGGGCAAACTGGCTTTGGGATAGAGATTGTTGTGGATTCTTTTGATAGTGAGGAATTGAGCAATTTTTCTCTATGACTACAGTGATCATGTTTGAGAGATACTATGTAGCAACAGCCAGATCTCGATTAAACATCAGCATTCACTCACCTTCCTCTCCATCTTGACACTCACTTCCAACCAAATGAACTCTTTGAGGTATTTTCTCTCCCCAACAGTAACCACAAACTAAACTGTGATAAAGTTACCAGGCATAGACCGTATTATGGTTCCACGAGCATATTGGCCACTGTAGGTGCATTAAGAATCTTTACAAATGGTCCAATCTAGCACACTCAGGGCTTACACAGGGAGATCACGTTCAACAGGCTTCCTACTAATGGAAGACTGAAAGCATAACATAACTGATTGTTGTACATGTACTTACTTGCTGGCGATTTTTTAATGCAACAAAAAATGAAACATGGATGATTTTGCCATTGGGGGATACATTGAAAGTCCCAGACAGATTCACATCTCAAATTTTCCACCAGCTAAATTGATGTGTGTGTGTGTGTGTGTGTGTGTGTGTGTGTGTGTGTGTGTGTGTGTGTGTGTTCTTCTATAAAGCACCATGGGCAAGGAGATGAAGCTGAGGTATGTTGGTAATTTGGAACGTCCATCACACTACCACGTCTCTCCTGGGCTTAACAGGACAGGTTGTTATTGAACATTTGAGTCATGTTCTACTATCCACAAGAAAGCTATGCATGTTATCTCCTGAATATTGACTTTTATTTAAATGCTTCTAAATTCAGTCTATGAGTTACAGTAATGTATATTTTAAAATATACCAACTATTTTGAAATTTATATAATATTAAAAGGCTACGAAAAATTAACTGTGCCTCTTAGTATTTTACAGGAACATTAAATGTTTTGTTTGTATCTTTCAAACCAGAATTATGATACAAATAACTAAATGTTACTTTTTAAAGATTCCAATAACTGGATTCACAATGAACTATATCTTAGATAATATTATTATTTGTTAATGACAATTAACCCCTGGCAAATGTCCTGCTTTATGCTGGAGATCATGGTTTGTTAGATATGACATGTCTGCAGCATGTTACTGGGATGTTAAACAATGCGTAAATTGGCATCTTTTGTTGAGGGAAATATACACCTAAAAAGGACCGATACTAGTGAATCAAGAACTCAGTGTCTAATGAGTTGAATTTCTATGGCTATCTGACATTAGCCTGGCACTATTAAGGAATCAGTTGAATACACTGCATGTATTATCTGGAGAAAGAAGCTTTAATTGGAGAGGTGGTTGGTATTCAAGAGTAGCAATTTCAAAGCTAATTCAACAAAGTAAAGATATTTTCCAGTCCAAAGCAATCAATGCTAGAAGTCAAAAGTAGCAAAGAGAATACAAACACAGAGCCTACAGGTGAGGAGCTAAAATTTTTATGAGAAACCAGAGAGAAATCTACTGCTAAAAAATTAGTTTAGGCAGTGAACCAATAATAGCTCATACCTGTAATTCTAGCTAATCAAAGAGCTGAGATCTGAAGATTATGGGGTCAAAGCCAGACTATGCATATCACCAGATGAGCAAAGAAGCTAAGGGGCAGCAACCAGGCCCTGAATTCAAGCAAGCATTGGTACAAATGAAAGAAAAGGAAAGAAGCAGGAAGGGAAGAGAGAAGGAAGGAAGGAAGGAAGGAAGGAAGGAAGGAAGGAAGGAAGGAAGGAAGGAAGGAGAAAGAGTTTAAAATTCAACTTAGTAAAACTTGAATCTCTGTAAGTATAAAATATATAAAATTAAAATGACAGAAAAAGAGGATGCATACTTTTCTCAAGGTCCTGTTTACAAAACAGAAGAGGAAAAGGATCTGCAGAAGGTAATGCACAAGGCTGAGCCAGTAGGAAAAATCAAAGACAACACAACTTCACAGCAGCTGGAGGAAGAGTGCTTTTAAGATATGATCAGATATCTTTTTAAGAAATGACCAGAAAATTTTATCACGTTTAAAGGCTTTTTCCAGGCTTTTTTTTTTTCTTCTTCCATTTGTAGGGCTTGAACTCTGAGCCTGGGCAGTCCTTGAGCTTTTCACCTCAAGGCTAGTGCTCTATCATTTGAGCCACAGCACCACTTCGAGTTTTCTGGTGGTTAATTTAGTTGGAGATGAGTTTTCCAGAATATCTTCCCTGGTCTGGCTTTGAGTCACCATCCTCAGAAGACCCCAGCCTCCTGAGTAGCTAGGATTAGAGGCGTGAGCCACCAGTGCCCAGCTGGAAATTTTTGTAGTACCTAAGCATTTTCAAAACATTCACAAGTTGTTCAATTATCCTTTCTTCCCTAATAATATTTTTGGTCTGAATTTAAGAATAAGAACCCAAACTTTCTGTTTTGATGGTATCACAATGCATGGAATATAATATATTAATAATGTTAGTAGTTGGAGATGTTAACTATTTTCTGAATTTTGTAATATTGGCCTAGTAAATCAGAAACCAAATGTGCACATTACTTAAAATGAACAGCACTAGGAATGGCTCTCATTTTCTTAAAATAATATTTTCCTATCTAGCACATTTTCTCAGTTGAAATTATAGCAGGGATAAACAATGATTTGTTAACTATAATAGTATCCTAGTTCAAAATGCTATAACAGAAGATCATGTCCAGATGGCTTAAACATTTATTTTCTACCATTCTGTAAGCTGAGATCTCAGAGATTCTAGAGAACTAAGACCAAAGCATGTGCAGATTAAGAATCTGTTAAGGTCTCTTCCTGTTCTGCAGAAAATTGCTTTCAGGGTTGAGTCTCTCAGTCTTTGCCATGACCTCTCATGAACTCTTTCTAGGGGCACTAATCCCATTTAAGGAAGTTTCACCTTCATAACCTAATCACTTACCAACTACCTCAACTCCTAACTGTGCCATCACTTTGCAGGTTACGTTTTCAGCATAAAGATTCTGAGAGTGACACAGATTTTCAGTCTCTAAAAAATCCACAGGCTAATAGTTACTTCTAAGCTTATTTAAATCATTTTTCTTTGCCTTAAATTGACACTGACATGGGAATTGAGTAGAAAAGAGCATGTTCTTGTAGTATTACAGTGCACCGTGACTTAACAATATACACTTCTTCATTATTCATTTCCTGTACAATCTCACATTTCACAAAATGGTTTTGAAATATATACAGACAATATATGTGGTACAGGCAAGAATATTATGACTGCTTTAAACAGAATCACATGTTATTTGTTCAGAATAATGGAATGCCATGCTAAGTATATTAAAAATGTCAACATTAATCTATAGCAACTTCAGAGGCAGAGAGAGGAGGATTACAGTTGGAGGCTAACCCAGAGAAAAAGTTAAGAAGATCATATTCCAGATAATAAGCTAAGCATGGACTTCATATTTGTAATTCATCTTTATGGAGGGCATTGTTGAAGGATCATAATCCAAGACCAATAAGGGTAAAAATTATAAGACCATTTCTGCACCATATCTACAGTAAAGCACAAAAAGGGTTAGGGCATGGCTAAGGTGAGGATTGGGGATATGACTCGTGAGGCTTAAATTCAAACTCCCAGTCCATAAAAAGCAAAACAAAATGTATGTTTGAATTTTAATTATACGAAAACTGATTTTTTAAAAATATGCAAAGCCATAGATCAGTAGCTGTGGAGTAGGTCTGGCCTGGAAAGGCACCTAGCTCTTTACTTAGGCTATTGCATTCGCAGAAAAAGAATTCAAATAAAATGAAGCTAACTTGTTTTCCATTGTTTCTTCTAACACAAAGCAAGAGAAACATATGTCATTCATTGGTCTAATTTCCTCACTTTAGTATGTAATATTGGAATACATTATTGCATGATGAATTTTTGTAAGAAGTGGATCTCATTTTACCTTGGGAATTTTGCAATACTTCAGAAGAGCAAAACTCAGTTTCAAAGGAACTGATTGAACCTAGAGACCATTTTAAAATAAAGATAGGCATCTTCCCACAGACTAGGAGGTAAAGGCCACACATCTCGACCTCTGCCCACAATGTCTGTGTCAGTGAGGAAGTCATAATGAGCATTGACAGAAGACTCACTGCTTGAACAGCGTGAACAGAGAGCCTCACCAGTGCTGGGAGCAGTCCACAGCGGCTAGACTCAGGCTCCACAAAGAATGTTTCTCATTCCCACACTTCTCTGACATTTAAGGTCAATCAATAAAATAAGCAGGATTATCGTCACCTAACAGCCATCTTAAAGCTGCTGTTTTCTTCAGTTCTCTGAAAGCTAATGATTTGTGTTGTGTGTGTTTTCCATCTCAGACGTTTCTCTTTCTACCTCTTTTCTTTGTGCATGGCTGTCACGTTAATCTCTTACTTGTTACCACACACCTTTTTCTAAGATTAAATTATTTGTACTGTCAGTAGCACAGTGCTCAGGCTTCCCCATCAAATCTACTATCTAAGAAGCAAGGTATTAGAATATAACATTTAAAACATGCTGCAAATCTTCCATTTTTGTGTGGTAACATAGTTTAGTAATTGTTTATTGGCATTTTCTGAAATTATTTTCCCATCGTGTATGGATTGTTTCTTCCAAAAGCAGAACTGATTGGCAAGTGGAGAATTTGAAGAGTCTCTTTACACTTTGGTTTGACCCTCTTACCCCTCTACCCTATGTGCAGAGAGCCACCTGACAGCACTCAACTGATAAGAAGGGAGTGTGGAAGGATTTGAGTTAATCAGAATACAACTAAAAGTGAATTTCTATGTTGAGGGCTGAGAGTTTCATGCTGGCTTCAAGTTTTCAGTGTTAGTGAGTATTTTCTACCCTTTATAATGCATGAGATCAAAAGTTTAACAGAAGTGAGAAGTAATTATATTTCACTTAAATGGCAATACATGTAGACATCAGCACTCTCAAGGAGCAGATCTTCCGGAGAACGTTCCTAGGACAGTCTTCATAAAAGATAGCAATTGATGGTGTGAGGGCTGACCTTCAGGTAAGCAAGCATGGACTGTCGTAGTCTGCAGCTCCAAAATCCTCTTGATATAGAGCCCTAAGTTCACATGCAGATTAAAAATAACCCAACATTGACAAGCCAGTTTCACTGCAGTACGAGAGGTTTGCCATATCACTTCAGGGGAGTCATTTAATTCCATCCTGATCAAATTTCACAGGTCTGTGACTCAAATTATTCCACGTTGTGGGCTGCAAGACTTCATCAGGAATGAATTTGTTCTGCTTGGAATCCTTCGTTAGTATTCGGGAAAGACCTCTGTGATTAGACAAATCAAAACCTTTCAGAAGCAGCACCCGCCGCATGCAGGCGCAGACTTTTCTAACAAAATATTGCCTTCTCTTTAATCAAGAGCTAAAGCACACTAGTTTTCTCTCCTGTTCTCAGTAAATAATGGTACTGTCAGGCAAATGCCGTCTCGAGGGGAGCTGATGATGAGAACCACCCCGTCTCTCCCCAGAGGAGCGTGGACCCTTCAGTCCTGCCCTTTCCACCTAACTCGGCACTCAGTCAGAGTGACAGAAATGAGATCCTCCGGCTTGTCTGCCATAAAGAGCAGATCAACTTGGCAAGTGAAATTAGTGTAGAAAATCCCAAGAGAAGTAACCAGTAATCTCTGCCAAGCAAAACCAGGACATATCTTTCACATAAAGCAGTCAGAAGACACTTCAGAGATTAATTTTTCTGCGTAGGAAAGCAACTCATTTCCTAAAGCCTCACAACCCACAACTTCCTCCCCTGCATCTGGCACCGGTACCTCTCCCTGGGCCATGACTTTCTGAGGACGGTCCAAAGCACAGCTCGTCCACTGTCCAAGGAGACTCCACACAGTGCCCTAGTCCTTCACAAGGGTTTCAGATAGCCATCTTGCTCTTGCCGCTGATGTGCCTTTTACATTTTTTCCATTTACTTTTGTTTTCTTTTTTTTAAAAGTTTATTGACTGGCATTTCTCCTGGCTTAAGCATGCATACAAATAGAAAACTCTGATTTCTTTTTCATGCACGGTTAGGTGTTTATTGTTATCATTTGCTGGTTGGCTAAGCTTTTTGATGAGTTTAGAAGGCAAGCAAGTACCTCCCGTTCACAGCTGAGTTCCCTGGCTGTCATGGAGCTACGCTAGAGGCAGCTGATTTGGATGTCTCCTGTTTGTTTGCAGTTTTGTGATACTCTTGACTTCCTTCTGCTTCTGAAATGCCGATTAATCCGAGCCTCTGACAAGGCTTCGAAGCACTGCTTTAGAGCATGCCATTACCACTATTGTCTACCTCTCCTGGCTAATGAGAAAGTGGTGGCTCACTAATATTCAGGTAGTTTAGATATATTAATAGTCAGATGTATTTAAAGTTGATACTTTATTTCCTAAGCATATATATTATCCGCCTGCGTCTCTGGGGACAAACAGCGTTAGACTAGTTGTCAAAGGACACTGAGACCATTAGAGAAAATAGCAGTTTTACTATCCATCATTGCTCACTATTCTTATTTAGTATTTTTGATACCAATTAGATTGTTTTTTTCTATTATTTCTTAATTTTTATTTCTATTCTTTTCCCCTTTCCCCTGTCTCTAGCCCTATCCTAGGTCTAGCCTAGCTCTAGCCCTAACTGAGGAATCGAACCCTGAGCTTCAGGAATACTAGGCAAGTGCTCTACCACTTAGCTACATTCCTTGCTCTGATTTTCACTTAGTCTTGATCCTACTTCTCCTCCTCCACTCCTCCTCTCTATGCCATTACCACTTTCCTTCCCCTTCCATTCTCCCTCTCTTCCAGCTCCTCCCTCTCTTCAGTTTTGAAGAATCGAGGGCTTTGGGATTAACAGGTACCAATTCTACCAGCCAACACAACTTCCCTGGAACCGGTTTGTTTTGCTTTGTTTTGTTTTGTTCTTCAATTCAACTCAAAGTATCCTTGTGCCAAAATTTGACAAGCTAAATGAAAATACATTATTTTAAAAGAATAAAGAAACCTCCTTAGTCCCACTGAAGTGGGTAAAGATGTGTTTATTCATGCCAATGGACCTAGAAGACCCTCTGTAAGGAGGCAGTTGGAAGGGGACGGATAGCTGATTGCCTGGCAAACCTTCAGCAAATCTCAATCTCAGAGTAAATTTAATTTATAAAGCGCTCCTGACTTACATTGGCAAGACAGTCAGGCCACCTGGTGGGCTGAGACATCAGCTTCAGATAACCACCTTTCCCCCCCAACTGTAGGTATTCAAAAGGTAAAGTGAGAATTTAAATTGCTCTAGTCAAAATTGGGCTAAAGACTAGAGTCAAGTACTGGGTGGGTTCAGTTTAGCTACAGGGGACCCCTCACCCAGATTTCTTCAACTGAAAATTATTTGGTGCACTAAAATGCCTTACTCTTTGTTACCTCTTCCCAACAAACAGTACAAGAAATGTATCCAATGCCTAACGTATGAAATTGTAACCTCTCTGTACATCAGTTTGACAATAAAAAATAAATAAATAAAATGCCTTACGAACACTAGCAAGCCCTGGTAAATGAGGCCAGAGAATGCTAAAGTCATTTGTTAAAAAAGGTTTTGTGTTAAATCTTGGTCATGGCAAGAGCAAGATTGGTAAAAATACCTCTTGCCACTGGAAAACGCACGACCCATATTTATTTTGTGTGCTTTAAGATCTTTTGAGTGAATGTTTGTGAGTGTGTGCGTATGAGTATGAACATGTTCAAGATTAAAACTTTCAGTATGATTTAAAAATGGGTGAGTTTCAGTTTAAACTCCAAATGGTCATCAAATTTGGACGTTACCAAATGTTTTAAAGGATTATTGTATTGCTTTAAAGAGGAATTATGGTTTAAACAAAAGATTTCTTTAATTTGCAGTTGAAAAATATTGGTACCTTAATGAGTTAGGCTGTTTGTACTGTAATCAAGTTATCTGGCTTAGCATAGGACATTAGGAATTTGAAATTTATTTCCCTCCACTGTTAGTCTCAATTTTTAAAAAATTCAGACTAAATGTCAGAAATTTGGATATTAATGTTTATCACTGTTAAAGAACTGTTTTGGGTTTCTCAGTCAGAGATCAAGAAGAAAGGACAGGAAAAATTAGGACAGGCCTGTGTGCTTATCTTCAAGATTGAGGGGTGAACTGGGAAAGGTGCAGCTTAGCTGGTCCATGCATGGTGAGAGAGGCCCCAGGGGAGTCCACACGTGGTGGATAAAGAGTAAGCTGGCACAAAGGCAGTTCATGGAGCCCTAAGGAGTCGGATGGGTATATATCCATTCTGTAGGACAGGCCAATGGAGGCCTATCTTTGTCTGTTCCTTGCAGATACACATTGGAAACCTGATCATAAAATGGGCAATGTAATGATTTATTTGGTATTTCTAAAACTGCTCCTTGGGATGTAATTGTTTATTATGTAGCATTCTCTTTGCTAAGAATGTTGACAAGAGCTTAAAGTGAATTTTATGTGTATTTTGATGTTATAGGATAGAGGCTCCATAAATGTCAGCTAAGTTGTCTAATGGTGTTCAAGCCTTGCATAGACCTGGTGAGTTTCTTAGCTGTTCAAAAACTATTAGAAATACAGCACTGAAAAACTATGTATTGTTTATTTTTACTTTTAATTAGGTCTTCATGTATTAATATCTCACACATATAGTGAGTATGCAAAGTACATAGTGAGTATGTAAAGAAAGGGAGCCTCATAAAAATACCCAAATCTCACTGAATAGCAGAGTAATCTTTAAGAGCTACAGATTATCATAAAGACTCAAACCTGTGTTCATATTACTTAGGAATCTTAAGACTGAGCAGATATACAGATCGAGTACATGAGTAAATATCTCTGGCAGCAGACTTCAGACAGCAATATTTTTGAAGTATTTCTCTTGAGCTGTTGTTAAATGCTCAGCCAGTCAAAAACAATTAGACTTCATAAGCTTTCTGATCTCTTGTATCATTGGCATTCTCTTAATCTTAGTACCATTTTACATACTTATTATGAATATATGCATTATGTACACACACAGACACACACACACACATACACACACACAATGACTTTTCCAAAGTTTTCATCAGACATCACGTTTCAATACATCATAGACCTTCTGGTATCCAAAGTCATTTATTGTAATTTTAATTTTATTTTATTGCCAAAGTGATGTACAGAGTGGTTACAGTTATATATGTAAGGTAGTGAGTCCATTCCTTGTTGAATATTGTTACCCTTCTCTAGCTTCCCCTCCCTAGTTTTTCTCCAACTTTCCTCCCATCCTCCTACCAAGTTGTAATATTCATTTCCAACATATTGTCTTGTATTGCTGTTGCATTGGTTCGCCCTTTGTCCTTTGGCTCACCATTTGCTGTTCTCCTTCCCTGCCGTAATTCAGATAAACATATATATATATACAATACCTACGGCACCAAAATCAAATGCAAGGACAACAGGGGATGAACCATAAGGGGGAAAAACAAGGGAAGAAAAAAAGTAATAACTCTACACAGTACATTAAAACAACAACAAGGAAAAATCTCTTGTTTCCATATCTTGGAGTTCATTTGGCTTAGCATCATCTTATATGATCACATGTACCTATAGCTATTTTGCCTCTAGTTCATCAGTCATTAGATTTCACTAATCCTTGTGCCTTGACATAGTGTGTCATCTGCTACAGTGTTGATAATTTAAGTGATCTCTTCAGTTTGAATTTGTTGGCCTCTTCAATCTCTTCCTTCCTTCCTTCCTTCCTTCCTTCCTTCCTTCCTTCCTTCCTTCCAGCTTACCTTTTCCCCTGGGTCATGGTAACATTCTTAGTTTAGAAATATTTTGGAGTTTCTCATCATGCAGAGTGAAACCTACTAGGGGCTGCATCCATCCAATGGTCTTTCTGGTAGATTCAATGTCAACTCTAAGGGCTCCCACCCTTCCTCTGACCTCTATTTTGTACTCTGCTCAAATCTCTCCACCCACGTTAACTCCAAGTTTTCTTCCTTCAAAAGGAGGATATTTAAAAGTTAACTTATTAGCACTTTTCGAAATCATTTTCCTTCCCTAATCAGAATTATTTCCTCCTTTTTGCTCTAGTCTCTTGTCACATTGTATCTATATTAGAGCACTTAAAACATTGTGTCTTATTTTTATGGTTAATTGCTTTTAAACTTCTTTCTCCCACACTAGATTGTATTCCCATAGAGGCCAGCTGTCAAGTTTTGGTATCTTCCTAGCTCACATTTCATCTAATATCCCTTTGCACAGACAAAGTGCTTAATAGAGGTATGTTGCTGTAGCTTGAACTGAACTTAACTAGCTCTATGCTAAAAGTACCTTAATATTAATTTAAAAAATAACAAGTCTGCCCTGGAAATGAGCAAACCACTTTACAAGAAAAGTGCATATAGACATTTGATATAACTGAACTGGTTCAGTGTTAATTTTAAGCACTTATTATTGTTTTGTAGCTATGAGACATTCTAATAAAAATGCATGTTGCTTATTTGTTTTTCATTTGACTCTATTATCTCTTTCAAAGCAGAAGCAATTTTTTTTTTAATCCTGAGGAAAGGAATAGTTCATCTAACAAAATTGCCTTTGTTCTTTTTGGATAAATTGTATTTGTGGAGTAATCCATTTTGATTTAGCACATCTTTTTGTTAGAACTAATGGATTGCTCTTTCTATGTAATAATTATGGTAAAGACTATTTCTGAATAACTGTAGGCTTAACAATACTTCTAAAATGATGGCTTTTAAAGCTTTACTTTCCCCCCATTTCTATAGAAAATGAAAGTGAAAATCAATCCCATTGTGTTGCCACGTTGCACCATGCATTAGAATAAAAAAAAAAAAACAACATCCTGCCAGAATAAATAGTAAATGACTTTCAGAGCCATATGCCTTTTTCTCAACTAATGACCCATTCAGAGGGGCTCTAATCATTTCTTGCTCCCCTAGGCACATGGAGGACATAATGTATGGATGAAAAATATAGTTATAGCATTCAGTTTTCTAAAAAGTCCAATTGCTTCCAGAAAATTCACCTTTTTAACTTGGCTCAAAAAACACTTCATTAATGAAGCTTTTTAAAACCAAATTACAATCTCTGTAAGAGAAAAAATATAATAATTACTATTATTTAGGCCTTTTGTATTCAAAACCATTTTTTTCATGGTTTGCTAGTTTGGCTGATTAGCAATTGACTATCCAAAGACATCCATGCTACTTGAACACATTAAGGCAAATGTCAGTTTCTTACTGCCTGTGAGTTAATACACACCTCCTTTGGTGAACCAGAAATTCGGACATATGCTCTATTGCTTTTAATTTTAGAATATTGCATAGGAAGCCATGTGGATTTGGTACTGGTGGTAATGAGAGTAAGCTTGATACATTATGTTATTCTTCTGATGACATATACTGCAAACCAAAGGCTACTGAATGGTTACATAAACAATTACTCTTAGAACTGCTCTTATAAGCATCTTATTTGCTGTGCAAAGAAAATGGTATATTCTCCCACTCACCCTCTCTTTACCCATCTACCGCCTTCCCCATTGGCCTCAACTCCCTCTGAAAAATTATACATGCATGAAAAGCTACAGGAATCAAATGGGAGTCAAATGAAGTTCCTGTCTTTTTTGTTTATGAATCTACTTCTAAACAATGTTACTTTGAGTCTCTAAATTATCGGAGAACTTTTTTGGTTTGCCTGATATAAAATATCACTTTTAAAGTGCTATGGTTTATAGGAATCCCGTTTCCTTTATTTATTTATTATTATTATTTTTTTTGGATTTTATGGTATGTTCTTTTTTTTCTTATTTATTGTCAAAGTGATGTACAGAGAGGTTACAGTTTCATACTCTAGGGCTTGAGTACATTTCTTGTACTGTTTGTTACCTCCTCCTTCATTCCCCCTCTCCCTCCCCCTTTCCCTTTCCCCCCTATGAGAATTGAAGACCCAGAAATGAACCCACAGAATTATGACTACTTAATCTTTGATAAAGGAACTAAAAAAATAGAATGGAAGAAAGATAGCATCTTTAACAAATGGTGCTGGCAAAACTGGTTCAACACCTGCAACAAACTAAAACTAGATCCTTATTTATCACCCTTCAACAAAATCAATTCCAAATGGATCAAAGACCTCGAAATAAAAGCAGATACCCTGAAAACACTACAAGAAAGAGTAGGAGAAACACTTGGGCTCCTTGGCACAGGAAGAAACTTCCTTAACAAAGGCCCAGAAATGCTACAAATCAAGGAAAGGATGGACAAATGGGACTGCATCAAACCGCAGAGCTTCTGCAGAGCAAAGGACATAGCTTGCAAGATAAACAGAAAGCCCACAGATCTTTACAGGTCATACAATGGACAAAGGCCTCATATCTAAAATACATGCAGAAATAAAAAAAATTAAATTCCTCCAAAACAAAACCGTAAAGAACCAACAGCCCCCTCAACAAGTGGGCTAAAGACTTAAAAAAGAGACTTCTCTTATGAGGAAATGAGAATGGCCCAGAGATACATGAAAAAGTGCTCTACATCACTGGCCATAAACAAAATGCAAATCAAAACAGCACTGAGATTCCACCTCACCCCAGTAAGAATGTCCTATATGTAGAAAACTAACAACAAATGTTGGAGGTGATGTGACCAAAAGGGAACCCTACTTCATGTTGGTAGGAATGTAAACTAGTTCAGCCACTCTGGAAAATGGTATGGAGATTCCTCAGAAGGCTAAACATAGAGCTCCCCTATGACCCAGCAGCCCAACTTTTGGGCATCTACCCAAAAGACCATAAACAAGAGCACACTAAAGCCACCAGCACAACAATGTTCATTGCAGCACAACTTGTCATAGCTAAAATATGGAACCAGCCCAGATGCCCCTCAGTAGATGAATGGATCAGGAAAATGTGGTACATATACACAATGGAATTTTATGCCTCTATCAGAAAGAATGACATTGCCCCATTTGTAAGGAAATGGAAGGACTTGAGCAAAAGTATACTAAGTGAAGTGAGCCAGACCCAAAGAAACATGGACTCTATGGTCTCCCTCATAGGGATTAATTAGCACAGGTTTAGGCTAGTCACAGCAGCCTAATAGCCTAATAGCTATGCCCCTATGAATGCATAAGATGATGCTAAGTGAAATGAACTCTGTGTTATGGAAAGGACTCTTATATCCCTGTTGTAATCACTTTCAATACACCATGTGAAACCATAGCTTCTATTGTTGATGAACCCTCGCGCTATCACTGTATCTCATCTGAGTACACTGGATACTGTATATACTGGTATTAGAACTAGGGAAGTGAAAGGGAATATAAAAATTGAGAGACACAGGATGAAAAGACAAACGACCACAAAAGCAATACTTGCAAAACCATTTGGTGTAAACCATATTCCTTTATTTAAAAAAAATTATCCTTAAGGATTTGCACATAAGAGTTGCCATTTAACAAAGTAGTTTATAAATACAATACATCTTGATCAAGGTCACCCAATTGAAAATTATCACCCATTTCAAAATCTTCACCCATCCTTCCCCTAACAACCCCTTCCCACACTCTCCTTCCCTCGCTTCTTAATTTTGGAGGATATACATTGAATTCTTGACTGCATTCTCCTTTTGTTCTTTTCATTCATCTACCCTTTTCCCTTGACTGTACTCTACCCTTTTTGGAGTACCTGCTTCCTAGTGTTTGTTTGTTTGTTTTTTGAAGTTTATCTTAGCCATTCTAAGGAATTAGACTGAGTTCTCCCTTGAGTCTACTTTATTTCAGTTAATACATTTGTATATACTAGCATACCACAGAAATTACTGACTTGTAAGCTAAATCTAATTTTCACATAAAAGGAAAAGCAGGTATCCTTTGTCTGTCTGGGCCTAATTTACTTCACATAACGTAATTATTTCCAGGTCTTTCCATTTCCTTACAAATGGTACAATATCAATATTTATAATGGATGAATAAACTTCCATTGTGTATATTTACCACTTTCTTTCAATCCAGTTGTCTATTGTGGGGCATTATATTCCATATCTTGACTATAGTACGTTTTTTATTTCATCAGCACTTTTTAAAAGAAACCTCTTTTTCTGTAGTAGAATTGAACAAAGGATCCTCCAAACCCTATCAATCGTGCTTTTGATGAGAAAATGGAAGAACACAAGTTTATGAGTAACTGTGAATTAAGGTCAGAGTTACTAGAGTGTTATATACCCCGAGAGATCATTCAAGGATGTATATATACATATACATATATATGTGTATATATAGTATAATATATATAATACTATGTACTATTATTTGCTGAAAGCCAATGAGTCCTCTCAAAGACAAACATTGTAATCTTGGCCAATGAGTGAATTTCCATATGATTCCATTTAAATAATTGAAAAAAATTAAATTGTCATCTGCTTGAAATGAGATTATTGATAAACTTATTGCTGAAAGACACAGATTGAAAGTTCAAAGTACCATTTGCTTAAATGTTATGCTCCCAGAAAAGTCCATATAACCCTCTCTCTATTCTCTCCAGGTGGTCATAATCATAACTACAAATAGGACCCTACGGAATTAGGACCCTACAGAATTCAGAGTTCTCCATGAATTTGCAATGTGTTATTAGAAATAGTAGCCACATCTTCATATTCTCTTCACCTGTGCAAAATGAATTGTTCTCTGTTCTTTGAGGTGATTCTCTGGCAGCCAGGCCCTGCTTTTCCTCCTACTCCCATTGCAGAAAATGTGAACACATCCCCATTTCTCCTGCAGGACTGCAATGGGTTAAGCACCACCTATTTCAATGGTATTCAATTTTGCAACATTTACAGGAATGGAAGCATGTAATTTCTTGGCATTTATGGAGAAAATAACTGGCTTCCCTAAAATTTTCTCTCTTCAAACAATTGGGGTGTCCATTGGGTGCAACCACAGGAAAACTTTCAGGCTGTATGAGCTGCTATTTTCCAATGACAATTACAAAGCTATCTAAGACATTTTATCAGGAAGGTGAAGTTCAGAATATGGCAAACTGGAGAAAATTCAAACGAGTTCAGGCCTTGTAGAAATCTAGCTGGCACATAATGACAATGATATTACATAGGTGGTGGGTATTATAGATTGAGAGGCAAAATGGATGTGATAAACATTCAGTCTACTTGTTGACTGAATATACATATGTCTGCGTGTGTGTGTGTATAATCATTTATATACACACAAATGTGTGTGTGTGTATCCTAGTAGTAGCTGACTTGAGGATTAGGGTTTGTGCACATGGCTATGAGAAATGAAAAGAAAATTATATTTAAAGCAACAAATTTAAATTATGAAGTTGTAGAATTAGGTTAGTATTTTATTAAGTTAATATTTTACTATATATGGACAGTGCTCAGGAGAAGACTCACTGATAAAAACACATATTAAAAAATCAATACACTCTATGATACATGAAACACAACAATATTAAGAATTTAAGTAGTAAAAAAGAGTACAGAGAATCTGAAATCAGAGTCTTATTATATGGAGAATACTACTATTAATATACTATAAAGTTTTACATTATGTTTACAACCAAAAAAGCAAAACTTTTCTCAAAAAGAAAGGAAGGTACAAAAAGATCAAACAATAACAAACCCACTTCCTAACACTGAACAGATAAAATAAGTAATCTTATGGTAACCTGGAACATCACAGTTTTAAGGGATGAATCAATGTTAATTAAAGGAAGTAAGAAAAGAGAACTTTATTCGGCTAGACAGTTTGGGTTTATGCATGCTTATTTGACATTGAATATAGATTTCATTCCTCAAAGAAGAATGTCGGTGGCCAACAGAGCTTAAGAAAAAGAAGGTCTCATGTGAGAGAGACTATAAGACATCTGTGCTTGGGAATGTGGTAAAAGAGTGATAATGAAACTATTCCAACATGAAGAGCCATCGAAGTATGTGATGGATGGCAGATGGTCCTGATGTGTGAATGGCAAAAACTTGTCACAACAGCCTCCTAGGGCAATTGCAGTAGTGTCCCTTATTCTCCCATTCACTAAAAAATTGAGCATTTTTATGTGCCAAGAATTGTGTGTCCCTAGAGTCTAAGCTCATAAACATAAGAGGCATCTTCCATGCTCCCTGAGTAAATAGATTATAAAAAGAGTATGTGTCCATAAATATCAACTATATGCCAGAAACTAGCCCAAGCACAACACAGGACTGAACTAGAGAAGAAGTAAGACACTTCGTTATTTTTGAGAAAACAATGAAAAGTTTCAGTATCTCTCAGCCAAATAACAATCAGCTACAGTGCTCAGTTATATCTAAATATTTACTTTTTAATACATTTTAATATGCTATTGCTGTGGAGAATGAGTATAACCACCCAAGAGATACTCATTTTTAACACACATTGGCACAGAGAAGCAAGCAAAACGTGCATGTTACACACCTGAATCTTTCATTGCTATGTATTGTTTAATATGAAACATTCATCTAATGAAGAATGACACCACATAAATACAAGCATATAAAGAGAAAAGATTGAAATTTTGAATGATGGTATCCTCATGAAGACACGGTTTTTTAAGAAATAGAGATCCATTATTTCTGGTACTAACACTAATGCCCTCGTAGGCTTGTTCAAAATAGATGCCAACACGCTTGCTTCAGTATGTGTGTCATATACCTGAAATTTCTAAAACTTTCCATAGCAAATTACTCAATCATCCATGCTTTCCTTTCTGAAGGTTTACTTTCTTCAAAAAACTACAACCTCCTTTTTTTTTTTTTAAAAAAAAAAAGCTATTTGATCATTTTGTATATGTCTAGTTTCCTCAATAATTTATTCGGAGTAGTTTTTAAAAGTCTTTTTGATGTTGGATAAATCATATGTTAGCAATATTATTCATAGCAAAACTTAAATCCATAGGCAGCACTGTCAACTCATTTCTCCTACTTTTTGGGAGCTCAGGGGACATGGCTGAAAGGTAGCTATTTGGCCAGTGAGGAGGCTAGACATCTTTTCAGTTTATTACAGGGCAGGCTCTTAATATAAGCAGGCTGCAAGTTGCAATAATAATTTCCTGAGAACAGGCACTGTAGGAAGACTGAAGATTTGCAGATGGAGAGTGGCAGTTACATTTTAGCATCGTAGAGTGAGAGTAATTGTTTCCCTTTGTCTGTCCCTGCACCTATGATACAAACTACCACGTGGTGCACACGAGAGGAGGTCACTATTATCATCTCAGGCTGTATACATTAAAAACACTGTCCAGCTGGTGAGATGAAGAGAGTCAAATAGTAGAGAATTTGTTCAGTGAAGTAATGTCTTATTTCCCACTCACAAGCAGTATGCGCGCATGGAATAAAGCCATGCCTTTACCTGGTTTTGCTTGGCACAGACATTAATGGAATCCACTTGCACATCCTTCAAAAGATATTTTGACTCAGAAAATGAAAGTGTAATTTGCAATAAAATAATTCTTATAGAAGAAATTCTAGGGATAATTCTAGCCAAGGGGAGGAAAGGAATTCTACTTAACACTTTTTATTGCTTCTCAGAGAACTTTACTGTTTAATTGTTAAACTTTTTGTTTTTCCCAATCCTGGGGCTTGAACTCAGGGCCTGAGAACTGTCCCTGGCTTCTTTTTGCCCAAGGCTTGCACTCTAACACTAAGCCACATTCCCAGCTCTACTGTTTAATTGTTGTGCACTTTCTTTAAAAAGAAAATCTGGCATTCTTGTTGTTAGCATATCAACAATTCACCTGGATCTCCTCCTCCTCCTCCTCCTCCTCCTCCTCCTCCTCCTCCTCCTCCTCCTCCTCCTCCTCCTCCTCCTCCTCCTCCTCCTCCTCCTCCTCCTCCTCCTCCTCCTCCCCCTCCCCCTCCCCCTCCCCCTCCCCCTCCCCCTCCCCCTCCCCCCTCCCCCTCCCCCTCCCCCTCCCCCTCCCCCTCCCCCTCCTCCTCCTCCTCCTCCTCCTCCTCCGTCTCCTCCTCCTCCTCCGTCTCCTCCTCCTCCGTCTCCTCCTTCCACCTCCTCCTCTTCCTCCTCCTCCTCCTCCGTCTCCTTCCTTCCTTCCTTCCTTCCTTCCTTCCTTCCTTCCTTCCTTCCTTCCTTCCTTCCTTCCTTCCTTCCTTCCTTCCCTCCACTGTTTATTCTTTCTTCTTTCTCTGTGTATATGTGTGTGCTGCTTTATGGGTTTGAACTTATGGCACCATGTCTTAGGATTTTTGCTCAAGACTGACACCAATTAATTTTGGATAGATCTTTCATATTTGACTGCCTAGCCTGGCTTTGGACCAAAATCCTCAGATCTCAACAAACTGAGTAGTTTGGATTATAGCCACAGATATTTTCTGAATCACTGTGCAGAAATTTATGATATAACAATGGAATTCTAGTCATTCATCAGAAAGAATGATATTGTACCATTTGTAAGGAAATAGAAAGATGGGAAAAAAAATCACACTAAGCAAAGTACACCCAATCCAAAGAAACATAGGTTGCATGATTTTCCTCATTTGTAGTAGCTAGAATGTGACTATAAATCTATAAGCACACTGAATAATTATATGTGTGTCTATATATACATATATATGCATATACAACATACACAGGGACATGATAAATTATATAGGTCTCCAGATATTCACATAATGAGGTCAAAGGAGGATATACACAGGAGTAGATCACAAAGAATCAATAATTATGTGCACATGATTATATTAAATAATATTTTATGAAATGAACTCCAAGAAAGAAAATGAGTTTTTTTTAGTTGTTCTTGTTGCTGGTTGTATTTTCTTTCCCTTTTATCTTGTTTGTTAGTTTGTTTGAGAGACAGTAAAGGAGGCTCAGAAAAGGTAGAACAGGGAGTGAACAAATACAGTAGTGGTATCACAAGACAGTATAAAAATTAAACTGTATAACTCTATATCTTTTTGTTTAAATTTTTTTTGCCAGTCCTGGAGCTTGAGCTCAGGGCCTGAGCACTGTTGCTGGCTTCTTTTTGCTCAAGGCTAGCATTCTGCCACACAACGCCACTTCTGGCTGTTTTCTATATATATGGTGCTGAGGAATCGAACCCAGGGCTTCATGTATAGGAGACAAACACTCTTGCCACTAGGCCATATTCCCAGCCCCTAAATTGTATATCTTATGGGGGGAAACAAGAGTTAAAAACTGTGAGCATGCAAGGGAAAGGGAGACGTGGCTCAAAAAATTGTAATCATTACATGATTCATGTAACTGTAACCCCTTTGTACATACCTCTACAATAACAATATACTATTTAAAATATATAGTATCTTAGTATCTAGTGGAAAAATACAGGATTATGTAAATTAATAACTTGGATCCCATTTAAAAGTCATATATAGAGCTTTCTCACATGTGAGGATTTCCTGGATAAAGAAAAATATTCACCAAAATATGTTGGTAACTGTCTTCCTCCAGCTTTCAACAATAAAGCAAATACCTATATTTAACATTTCAAATCAATTAAAATTTTAAGAGCCAGCTGGTGTCAAGAGCACATACTCATTGCTATAGAAAAAAAAGATGACAGCCCTGCTTTGCTGAAATGGTTTTGTTTCTGTTTTGCACTTTGTGATCCATTAAACCCATTTTCATGTCAGCAGCCCACTTTCTTTCATTTTCCTGGGAAACCCACTAACTGAATGTTTACAATAAGGACAATGCAAGACAATGAGCCCAGTCTTACAAATTGACTTCATCTTCCACTTACTCCATTCTTCTAAAGCAGAGATAGGTCCAAATAACCATCAATAACTCAGGAACCATTAACTTCCAGAGACTCAGTGCAAGCTTGATTTATCATACCCAAGATATGGCATCAACCCAGATGTCCCTCAGTGGATGAATGGATCAAGAAAATGTGGTATGTATACACAATGGAATTCTGCTCATCCATCAGGAAGAATGATATTGTACCACTAGTTTTGATATTCTTTTTAAGAGCCCTTTTGATTGCCTAGTCACAATATACTAAAATCATGAAAACATTGAATATTAAAATAGTATTTATTTTATGTAAACAATCCATACTTTAGAGTGAAAGGTGTAAATATTACTGAAGTAATTTGTACCCAGACATGAAAATGAAATTATTAGTCCTGCTTATATTGGGAGAGAAGTATAAGAAAGAGTAGTACAGGAGGGAATTGATCTAAATACATATGTGCAAGTATGGACTCATGACAATGAAACTTTTGTACACAAAAAAGAGGGGAGCTAGAGAATAAAAGAAATTCTTCCTTTAAAATATTACTCTTATACAATCCTGTTACACCCTGATTACCTTCTATTCTTAGGAAATGATAGTGTTTTACCTCTTGGGTTTAATTGGCTAGGGAAAGCTAATAAATACTCAGATATAAATGGAAGGTAAGTGAGTTAAAAATAAATTCAATGTTTTATAACAAAGTGTAAGCCATTTTTAGACAAATACTTTATTTCCTTGAATATCAAACTTACTACATAAATAATGATACTACCATAGATTATACTCATTACATGTAAGGTGTAATGGTAAGTGCTTATGAGAACTATACTAGGTATAATTACTCACTAATAAGTGGAGCACTGTTAATGTAAGGAAAAGAACCCCTAGAACATAAATGATTTGTTTGAGGCCGCATTGGGGCTAAGTAGCAGAGCTACAAAAGTCTAATGTCAGACTATAATCAACCTATATGCTATAACCCTGTTCAGAGTCTTACTGGAAATTCACTTCTACAGGAACAAATCTCACCAGAAAATAGCTAATAAAATAAAGAAACAGAAAGAGCAGGAGAGAGTTCAGTTTTAAATCAAACCCAGTTTGTTAGCTCAATATCAAACACTTTCCTGGGGATTTGTATTAAAAAGATGACTCATTGCTGATATTTAATTGTATGATTTTTTTTGGGGGGGGGATGTGCTCACTACATTGTCCAATCCTCCTTGAAGTCATGATTCTCTTGCCTCATGCTTTCAAGTGATGAGATTACTGGGAGCAATAGAATTTCAGAGCCATTGTTGGGTCCTGTTTTCTTCCATGACATGGACCTTGGTGTGAGAATATTTCTCTATTGGTTAAAAAAGCCACAAGATCTGGCTTATCAACACTGTTGAAACATCATATGTATACATATATATATATATGATGTATGATATATATCATATTATTTGATGTATATGATATATCATATATATGGCATATACAGTTGTTGTAAACAATGTCAATGTAAAGGAGATAAGTATAAATAGAAATTGACTTTCAAGTGTCTTGCTGTATACTATTTCTGAGGTAATAAAAACCCGACATGATTAGCAATAGTTATTTCTCTAAGGAATTTGTGTGTTGCTTATGCTGATTTAAGAGCTACACACATGAAAAGGAATCTCCTGGTGTCTGATCTATTCTTGACTTGAGCAGTAATCTCAAAATCTGTTGTTATTTTCAGCTCAAAGCTGATGCCTAGAAATGAAGAAAAAAATTATTTAATAACTCATTATGTTAAAGAATATCACTGTGTAAAATACTGGTTAAAATTTTAGCATAAAAGTGCTACTTTCTAAAAGAACTTTATAAAGGTTACAGAAAGAATAACAATACACACAACAATTCCAACTGGTGCTTTTTAAGATTGCTTTTGAGAAAGTTAATCCTTGAAGAGAATCTTGAAAACAAATATACATTTCATTTTAATAGCTATATCAAAATAAACTTTTTATGCATCAAGGCACTTTCATTCAATTCACTGAAAATTTTTATAATATAAGGTTAGAGCATATTAGGTTTGTTTTGATTTTAAAATAATGCATTTTATGGAAAGACTAGGGAAAAAATAATTTGAGTAAAGTAAGCCAGACCCAAAGAAACATAGGCTCTGTGTTTTCCCTCATTTTTAATAATTAGTATATGTCTAGGATAGTCCTAGCAGAGGATCACAATAGCTCAGTAGCTATGTGTATATGATCATATAAAATGATGGCAAGTAAAATGAACTCCAAAATATGGAAAAAGAGGGTTTTTGTTTGTTTTGTTGTTATTGTTTTTAACATACAGTGTGAAGTGTTTTATTCGGTTTTTTTCTTTGTTATTTCTTTCCTTTGCTTTTTATTTTGGTATCCTGTGTCTTGTACATATGTTTATTTGATTTTGGGAAGGGAAGGGGAATAACAACATGGTAAGACAAAGGATAACGAGTGAACCAATGCAACAGTGATACTCACAAGACACTGTGTTGGAAGTGACTTTACAACTTAGGGGGAAGGGAACATGGGGGGAGGAGTGAAAGAGGGAGCACAGAAGGGAAGGTGAAACAATTTTCAACAAGAAATGTACTTATTACCTTACATACGTAACTGTAACCTCTCTAACATCACCCTTACAAAAGTAATAATGAAGTTTAGCCAGTCTTCAGACTAGTATTCCTCATGGTACAAGCAAGTCCTAGAAAAGTTAAAACTGTACATAGATACTTCACAGCCAGAGAAAGTTAATGAATCTATACAAGTTTTTCCAATTATTTAGCTTTGATGAAATACTTTAATAGTCTCAACAAGTTTGGAAAATTTCTATTTCCTTAGAGAACACAGAGAGGTAATATTATAACAGCAAGGAAGTAAGTACAAGTTGGGAAAATGAGTCTCTCATGATGATTAAAGTATAAAGAGTATTTTACAAAGTGTTTTAGAAAATAGAAAACTCACTTTGTAAAATTTTATTGGTTATGAGAAAATAGGAGTAAAATGGGAAGAAGGGAAGAAGGACTGAAAATGGAAATCAAGTTGAGTCTCATCCAAGTTACTTAGTTGGGAAATAGCTGGTAAGATGTGTGTATCCCCATGTTCTCTGCTCTGATGCTTTCAATATGACTTCTCACTATCACTTTGATGATAGCTATAAAATGGTAGATATAAAAGTGTAGCTCCTATTTGTGATTAAGAAGAGCACCCAAAAGATTGTAAACTAGGATGTAGTAAGCCACTGCACAAACATGGTGATTGTAGCACTCTTCATCATAGCCAAGGTATGTATTCAGCTCAAATGTCCCTCAGTGTAGGAATGCATCAAGAAAATGTGTTATATATGCAATTAAATCTTACTCATACATTAGAAAGAATGATATTGTACCATTTGTTTAAAAAATGGAAGGACCTGGAAAACATTATGTTCAGTGAAGTAAGTCAGGTCAAAGAGACAAAGAATGCATATTTCCCCTTACATATGAAATTTAGATTTAGCTTATAATTTTGTGAGCAAATATGTTGGGTGGTATGCAAGTGTATACAAATATATTAATATAAATATGGTAGAATCAAGGAAAAACTCAATCATAATTTCTTAGAAAGGCAAAGACAATGTTTAGTCAAAACAAAACAAAAAAATCACACACACACAAACAAAAAAAACACCAGGAAGTGAGTACTAGAAAGGGGAAAAAGGTGGATAAATAAAGAGAAGAGGGAGAATGCAGTCGAGATTTCAATGTACATCCTCCAAAATTAGGAAAAGTGAGAGAAAAGATGGGTAAGGGAGGGGGTGGGTGAGAATATTGAAAATAGTGACATTGATCAAGGGTCATTGTATTCCTTAACTGTTTTGATAAACTGGCTACTCTTTGTATAACTGCTTAAATATAATAAAATTATGATTAAAAAGAGGATCTTCAGTTAATTATTTTAGTACATACAGTTTTCTGGAAGATATGATATGTTGAAAGGACACATAATTTGATGGAGCAATTTACATGGGTAGTATGTCTCAAAAATAAAGCTAAGTGGTATTGGTCCACACACAATAGAAACCACCAGGATTTCAGACATTGGATTCTGGTTTCTTCTCTAACATTTACCTGGGAATTAGACCACTGATTTTGTAATCCATATCTGCTTTAGCAAACCAAAATAACTACAAAATGTGCAGAGAGAATATTTCTAAGGGCTGATTCTAGCCCTAGCAGATATATATATACATTTTAAGAAAAGATGTGTTACTTGGGCAACTTAGATGCAAGCACCAGAGGGGAAGTGATGCAATGCAAGTATTAGAAATAGGAAACAGAAAGGAAGGTAGCTGTTTTGATTATTTGAATTCAAGTTGTAGTTTCAAAACTTGGTACTACCACTGGCTATTTCATCTTAGCTAGTTATTCAGAATGTACTTTCTTCTCTAGTACAAAGCAAGGTAATTATAAAGCCTGCATCTGATTATAAGAAATCGTTAAGGAGGCATATCTCAAGTGCCCAGAACTGTGATTGCAGAGGAAATAGTGCATGGTCAAAACATTTAGAAGGGATAAAAGTGGCTGAGTTCACCAGCATAAATATGTTCAGTACTAAGTGAAGTGAGCCAGACCCAAAGATACATAGACTTCATGGCCTCCCTGATTGGGAATAATTAGTACACTTCTAGGATAATCTTAGCAGAAGATCACAATAGCTATGTCCATATGAACTTGTAAGATGATACTAAGTGAAATGAATTCCAACTTATGGAAACAAGGTGCTTATCATTGTTGCTGTTATTTTCTTACATACCTTGTGAAATTATGCCCTCTTTCTTTTGTCTTTCTTTCCCCTGGTTTTACCTCTGATGTCATTCAAACTGATTTTGGTACCCTGGATATTGTATGTATATATGCACACACACACACACACACACACACACACACACACACACATATATATATATATATATATATGGGAACTGGGGAAGGGAATAGGAATATCAAAATTGAGAGACAAAGGATAAAAAGACAAACCAATGCAACAACAATACTTACAAAGCTATATGGTGTAAACCAACTGAAAATCTCATGGTGGAGGGGAGGAGAGTAGGGAGGGGGATAATGGGAAGGGGGAAGGCAGAGGGGAAATGAAGGAGGAGGTAACAAGTTGGATAAGAAATTTATGCACTGCCTTGCATATGAAACTGTAACCCCTCTGTACAGCATTTTGACAATAAAGAAATGAAAAAGAAGTGGCTGAGTTAAGTAGTATCCTGAAAATTCATGTGCTTTTCTGATCATAACTGGATGAGTTTGTAGCCATAACTTCATTTGAATGTCACAAACTCTCAGCTCATCTTTATCCAGATATGAGAGTCCTTCTCTTATTCATTGACAAAGTCATAAGCTGATAAACAGCATTGCACTCATGACAAAATAAAACAAAGAGATGACACACTCAGTCCATTCAATTAAGTAAAGCTGAATCTTTCAATCCTTTGGTTTTTACTCCTGTTGAAATGAATTTTTCTGAGATTCAAAATTTAAAACAGACTATAAGCTTTTTCCTCAAAGTGGTTAAAAATCTTTGTCTAAGTATTTCAAATAACATCATGTAGACTCATGGAATAATCTGAGGAAAGGATTGACCTTTCAAACACTTGGTCCTCTCTGTCCTTCAAATAATGTTATATGGCATAGCCAAATATATCCAACTATTTTTCTAATGCTGAGGTCTATAACTAACACACATTCCTTTGGGATTTGGTTATTCACATTAGACCTATGTGTTGTATAATATGAAGTAGAGGGTATTTGCAACTTTTGACTTCTACTACAAATGGTAGCAACAAGCAATTTAAACACAAACACTCAAAGAGTGCAGATAAAGAGGTTGGTATTAAAAGGAAGGCCTTGAAGTGATTTTTAATTGGAATGGCTGATTTAATTTAAAAACTATGGAGCCTTTATCTCTTTTTAGCAGTCTATTTATAGCCTCTGGTCTCATTCTGATTCTCAATAGTATACAGGTTATTTTGTTGATTCTTTTTACAGTGTAGCTTTGTTTAGGTTATATTTTAAAATAAAATAACTTTTACCAGTTGCTACGTGACAATTATCCTCTCTAATATATAAAAATAAATTTCTTGTCTAAGAATATGCAAGTATAAGATATTAGTATTTCAACTTCAATTTTCCTCATTACAATGCTTCTTAGAATGGCATATTAGTTATCTAAACTACTCATAAATGTAACTTTGCCACTGGCTTTTATTCATATAACTGGTCTCTGTCCATGGGTTGGAGAGTAATCAACAAATTCCATGTGACATCCCCCTAGTATCTCCCCTCAGTTTGTCTCCTTCACGTAGCTGACCTTATTTTGATTTAGGTCTTTCTGCCACAATATGTACAGGAGTGAGGAAAATAAATATTGTGGCTGATTCAAGCATCATATATATGTATATATATACATATATATGTATTGAAATATATTTACAGAGAGCCATATAATACAATATAGTTAATACTATTCTAAATGTTACAGCCTATAGAGTTTGAGAGGATGAGTTTCTTTTGTTGGCAATTGCTTTGTTTTTATTAAGATAAGAAAAACTGTTTCAAATATGTCACAATTTTCTCAAATGTCTCTCTCCAGGGAACTGTGACCTGGAATAAAACAAGTCTACTTCATGTCTAGCCTATATGCTTGTGCTATAACTTTGGCTTCGGTGATTTTGTTTTGTTTTAACTTTTTACCTAGCAGAAACAAGCTCTAGGCATTTTGTTTGCTGAAAAGATTCTGACTGATCTATATTGGTGCTTCAAAAATTGTTCATTTTATTGTACAAAATGTAATCTCTACACAATTATTTGTTAATAAGGCCTGTAATAATAGATACAGAATGAGTATTGTTTAGTTTTGTTCAGTCCTTGAAAGTAAAGCATTATGTTTTATATGATGTGAAGGAGAGTCTCTCTCAATTATTGAGTCAGTACTAATCTTATACCTTGTTTGGAGCCCAAATATCTCATAAAGAAGAAAGAAAAAGTCTATGGAGAAAGAAAATGATCTACTTCTTCAGAGATAATGAACTTGTGTTTCCTAGCCCAAAAAGCATAACATTCTAGTAGGAGAAATCAGTGCATAAAAGACAAAGTATTTTGCCAAAGAACTCCTATCTTCTCCAATCCCACTTACGTGTTTTGTCTACCAAACCTCAACGGAATCCAAAACAACTCAATCAGTTCTCTTTAAAATCTCCATCCTGTGTACACCATCCATTATTGTACTTACTATATTTTGTCATCAGTATATATTCACATGCTATTCCCACAACTGGGTCTTTAGTTTCTTTAAAAGAAAAGCATTTTCTTGGGGCTGGGGATATAGCCTAGTGGCAAGAGTGCCTGCCTCGGATACACGAGGCCCTAGGTTCGATTCCCCAGCACCACATATACAGAAAACGGCCAGAAGCGGCGCTATGGCTCAAGTGGCAGAGTGCTAGCCTTGAGCGGGAAGAAGCCAGGGACAGTGCTCAGGCCCTGAGTCCAAGGCCCAGGACTGGCCAAAAAAAAAAAAAAAAAAAAAAAAAAAAAGAAAAGCATTTTCTTGAACTCTTCTAGGCAATTTCTACCTGGAAAAGAGTTGGCTTTGTAAGAAGCATTCAAATGTTTTCTGAGTACATGAATGAATGATGGTTTTAAGTGCTTTTGAAATGAGCATAAAAAGGCAAAGCATTAATTCTAACAAAGAGGATGGCATCACCATGGAGATGACCTTCAACTAGAATTTTGAAGGATGAAACAAATTATGCTAGTATATATCAGATAAAGCTCAACAGATTTCTAAGCTGATTCTAAATGCATTCAGCTAAAGTGCTATGGTGTCCAAACACAACCTACAGATAGTTTGTCAAAATAGGTTAGAAATTACAGAGGGAATAGGTTGATGCGCAAAGTAGCAAAAGTATTTACCCTTCAAGTAATGTAAGCAAGGTCTACTGTGGAAAAATAGGTTTTAAAAATGATAGCAATGAACATTTTCAATGGATACCATATGGCATGATGAATCATCTTTCTCCTAGATTTCAGACGACGTGGCTGGAATTTGCACGAGTAGGGGATGCGTCTAATCTTTTAATTGTACACTGAAGGTGAGCTGACAGATCTACAGCACTGGATCATACGCTTGACAGGATCTGTCATACTTCAGGTTCTCCTAACATGAAACTTGTCAGTGTTTCTTAAGCTTCTCTCCATTTTTTCCTGGAGAGGCAAATCATCCTTCTAATATTTTTCCAGATATCTCCATGCTGACAGCTGTGTGAATACAACTTGCCTAAAAATAGGTCAAGGCATTATTATGGACAATTTAATTTGGTGTGGGCCAAAGAAACTATATCTTTCATAAATTACATTACAAAAGCCAAATTGTCCTTAGTGACGTTTTTGTGATATGTAATCGATCATCTGTTTGCTAAATCTTGGTATATTTGCTGGAAAATAGTAAGATAGGGAATCTAGGAATAGTACATGGAAAGAAGATTTTGAATATCATGAATTTAACTGCTCTCAAAAATAGTTCTTTAATTTCCTCCATTTAAAGAGATTCAAAGCCTTTCCAAAGGTTATGGCTGGTATTCTTGAGGGCGGGGGGGCATTCTTTATCTCTGTTTTAAAGTGTGCTTTATTTAAAATAATTTCAATAGATCACTCATGGGAAGAACACTTGTTAGTAGGATTTAGTGTCCATAGAGACAATGACTATGATTTCACCACTTTGTATACTTACCAAACCACATACGAGCCACCGTTTTGCAGTTATGCATCCAATATTTTAGAAGAAACAAGGATCTAGGGACTAGTCACAAGAAAGTAGTACAGTTTCAGTGGAAATGTGTCCTAATGTCAAGACACACGAAGACATATAAAGTAATGGGAGTATAATAAGCCTAGAAGGAAGAAAAGAGTGAAAGATGACAACAAAACCTAAGACAAAATTGAAATACATTTGGTGTTATTGTGAAAGGAATAGCTAATGGCAAAATGTAGGAATCATGTGGTAGGAGACTTCATCTCCAAGTAAGATGATGTGCCAGGAAACCAGATAAGAATGAGTATGTATTGCTAGGAATGTAAGCAGAAGAAAGGGTTGCCTGTAACAAGACTGTCTAAGAGAAGACGATGAAGATCCATCAGTGCCATTGTAGACAGCAGCAATAACAACAACAACAAACAAACAAACCCACACATTTAGACATTAGACAGAAATTTGGACCAAATGATTGTATAATCCCTTCATATCTATAAAATTGGCCAATCAGATAATTTATCATGTGAATAACTGAGCTGTAACAATACATGTGGTATCATCAGAGAATAGAAAATCATACTATAGAGAATTCAGAAATATAAACAAACCCATTAATTTAAAATAATAGGGCTCCACTGATCAATGAATAAGAGACATGTTTACTGTACAATTTTAAGAAAACAAACCCATTATATGGAGAAAAATAAAGTTATATCACTATATAATAATGTATAACAAAATATTGCAAAGAACCTGAATGTTAAAGAAATATAAAAATAAAAGGAACATTAAAAATATAAAAAAAGTCAACCATCTTCATGATAAGACTTCTTAAAATTTCAAAGTTATAACCCATAAAGCAAGAACTCTTGCTTATTTACATGGTATGAAATCCAAGCAGATAGAAGAAAGCTTTTCAAAAGTGCTTACTACAGATGATTAAATAGTACTGAGATAGATACTTTTTATCCTAAACTTATGAGGGTATCCCATCAATATATTCATTGTTATGTTTTAATTGTAGCAAAAATATAATTTAATCTTTATGTAAAATGTAATTATTAATTATTGCTATTATTAAGAGTCTTTCACTTTAAAGGCAAATCCACTATGCATTCAGACCCTCTGCCTTGGGTATTTTTGAGGTAGGGTCTTTGTTTTGGGGCCAACCCTAGGTGTGATTTTCCTACCTCAGCTGCTCTATGTTTCTGGGAATGACCAATACATACCTTTTTGCCCAGCTATTGAGTCGATGAACTCTCGCCCATTTTTGTACCTAGACTGGCCATGAACTACCATCTTCCAGTTTCTGACTTCCAGGTAGCTAGGATTGCAGGTTTCAGCCACCATTCTAGGAGAATGGATGTGAATAAAAGTTTTACAGCATAAGAAATTTTGGAAGCTAAGAAACGTATAAGGAGATTTTCTAAATTTGTAATCAAAAGGTGTAAAAAGAACTTAAAAATTTCAATCTAGCAAAGCATTGCCAAATATACTGTAAACATGAATTCTCCTGTACTGCTTTGGAAAATGTAGTTTATAATAACTGTTCCATAGAAATGATGTCATTTACTAACATAATAAAAATATACATAGCTTCTGAACTAAGAATTCCTACTCCCTGTTGTAGAGTGCTAAGAATAGTTCAAACAATTCGTCAGTGACAGGCGTATGTAGATGCTCATTGCAGTGATTCTTATAATACCAGCAGTTTGAAGCAACTTGATTATCTATTCAAATAGAATAGAAAAGAAAAGAAAACATATAACATAATGAAATACCATATACAGCCTTTAAGCAATCCATTAAAGGTTTACAAAGAACCATAAATATTCTGAGATCACAGACATGGAATGAATAATTGACCAGTAGATAAATGTATACGTAAAGATACATGCAATACCTTATAGTAAATAAAAATATAGGCACATAATAATACACATTTGCTAAAATATGCTCACATATAACATACAGTAAAATAACAGCATAGTAAGTACTGGAATAACAGGAATAAGAGTGGCCTATGTAAAAAAAAAAAAAAGAAATCAAGAGAAGAAAGTTGACGATACTGTATCATGAACTCAGAAAAAAAAAGTCAGAAAAATCTTGTTAATCTGATGTCCGGGATGTTACATAAAAACAGAAAACAATAAAGTTTTATTTTTGTTCAGGAAACCTAGGGACTGAGAACATTGCATTTTATTATGAGGATACATATTTAATTCATAGCCTTATTCAGATTTCCTAGGAAGGTCCAGGAATTCATTTTTACCTCATGGAAAGGTTTATAGGCACAATCCTCAAGGCTTTGCCTGTAAAATTCAGATTTTGACCAAGAATTTCTTGCAGCTTATTATGTGCATGCATACATGAAAGAAGAGAAAAAGAAATTATCTCTGATTTTCTCACTTTGAAACCATTTCGAAGTAGGCACTAAAATATTTCAGTCCCTTTAAACATTTTTAATGGAAGAAAAGTTTAAGTTGAAGATAATATGAAACTGCTATAATAGCTTATTAAATATAAAGGATAAAAGATCTAGTGAAGCTTTAAAATGGTAATTAAAAGAACTGATGTGTGTCTAATGCATTTATTCAGCATCTTCTAGCAGTATGTCATGATAATGTTAATTTTTTGCCTATATATTCAAGTTATTATTACTGAATTTTCTTTCTCCATGTACGGTCAACATTCTGTGGTATCACTGCGCTTAAGTCAACAAAGTAGCAAAAAGTAGCAAGAAGCATACTCAGAATAATGTACTGGGACGGTTTACACAAAATGTAATTTAATAATGTTACTGGAATGAACCCAAGGAGGGAGGGTTTCCTACATGAGGTGTTCAGATTAAGGTACAGCTAGCAGTAACAAAAATAATTTACAAGTTTTCCACATATAGAGGTCTATTTACTTTTAGGATGTTTTCAATTTAGAAAAAATATGTGCTGGTGAGCTAGTGCTTCATAAATGTCTGTGAGGGACGCAGTGCTGTATCTCCTTCATCTGATAGAGGAGGAGTCTAGATGTATGAAGGCACTTTTGGAAATGTGCTGAAGATCATATTATTGTCATACTAAGGTATGATTCGGTAAATTGTTTTATGGTTCCAGGTCCCATTCATATTCTCAATCACAATTCATTTTCTTCCCTGGAATACAAACAGCTCTTATTTTTCACCTTGTATCAGTAGTTGCATTTCCTTAAAGTCTGACATGACAAAATATATGTGTGTACCAGGGAAAACAGGTTATAATGGAGGAGTCTGATGGAATCACACCAGGTATTATGGTTTGATACTGGTTGGAGGTGAACATTTCATGCTGGATTGATACAATGTTGTGATTTATAAGCATGCCCATAAATTCATGCAGAAGCATAAAATCGGAGCTTGAAATATAATAGAAATTCCTTGTATTCAAAGCCAAAGGTAGATTATTGGTTAATTTATTTTTACAATTCTACGAAAAAACAGTGTAGGAACAAAAAATCAGATTGTAAAATAGTGAATAGGAAAAGAAGGCTTATATGTACAATATAGTAATGTACTCCTCTCCAAATCAGGATAGCATTTTCCCTTATCACAGTTGAGTTGACCAAAAGATACCATTTAATGCAATTCTATGTGATGCAGACTTATTATGCAGAAATTATTCGAGAACACTGCAAAGAAGAGACTCAGAAATCCTTGAGTAAAAACAGAAAGTCACATATCCCTGCTGAAGTTACCAGCTTTCATGATTTCATAACTTATGACTTGAGTTAATGATGAACTGAGCTAATGGCTATTTTATCCAATTACAAGTAGCTCAGGATGGGAGGAAAATTAATAGACAATTCTTTCCATGTTAATTATCTTAGTCAAATGGGGGCTTAACCAATTGACAATATAGATGTACTATTGAGTTTCCATATGCAAAATGTGAAGGTAAATGGAATAGAGCAAGTGATATGAGTATAATGTGATGTATGAAATGTTGGCTTCTTGCTTTCTCATTAAAAATTTATTACCAAAAAAAATTTATTACCATATATTAGTTGTTTGAAGGGGGTTATATTGTGATATTTCCATACCTGCCCGTGATATAGTTTGATCAAATACTCTCCATTACACTTTCCTTTGCTCTCTGTTCCTCTCTGTCACAGTGATCTCAATGAGTTTTATTATTCTGTTTTTTTAACACACATGCACACACACATATGATATAAAGAACATATATATATACAAATATACATGTATATATGAAGTACCTCAGTGATATTAACCCTATACCCACTCCTTGTTTACATACCCGCTTCTGCTCTTCCTACCTTCAAACACTCATGTCAGTTATCTTTTCTCCTCTTATTTTCGGAGGCATGACTAAATTTAAAAGAAATTCTTTTCAGAATGTATTTCTTCATGAGTTCAGCCTTCCAAACTCACCACTATAATGTCACCAATTCCTCAGCTAGATTTAAAGTTTTGTGGTAGTGTAGACTCACCCAACAGCTGGAATTGCTAGTCTGTTCCCAGTGCAATCACGTATTTCACATTTCAAAAGCTAAAATATCTTATTTCACAAGTTTAAATAGTTGAGAGAAATAAAAAAGAAAAGGTTTGTGATTTGAAAATTTCATACAATTGAAAATTCAATGTCTATAAATATACTGACTCAGCCACACCCATTAATTTGCGTATTACATAGTTTTCTTTAGCATTATGGTTTCAGAATTATATTGCAGGAACAGACAGGGAGTGGCCAGTGATGCTTAAAATGTATACTGCGTGTCTGTTTAGAGAGAAGTTTTTCCAGTAACAGATGTAGGTACCTTCACATAGATGTTAGTATGCCAGAGGTGGCTTGTACTCTATTTGCTTTAGAAGACAGATGAAGAACACGTCCTCCAAACTTTATGTTTAATAACCCAATTTCAATGATGTCAATGTGCTATCCCGGCATTACATTGGTGGAAATATCCATACTACAGAAAATAATATTTACAAATTAGGCCTTTCATTTTGATTTGAGTATTAAGACATTTATCAATGTATGACATTACCAAAGCATTCTGTATACACTAGAGTTATACCTGTTTAAAGTTAAACCAAGTAAATATTAGACAGGTAACCATCTTTCTATTGTTTAGCCTTAAACACTAATACTATACAAGATTTTTTCTAAGGTAAAATGGAACATGATCATAATCCTGTCATTTGAGATGCTGAAAAAGAACTGTTCTTATGAAGTCTGAGCTACATGAAAATTGACTCCTGTCATGAAAATCAAAATAGAAAAGGAGAGGGAGAGAAAGGACACAAGGGAAGGAAGGAAGGAGGGAAGGAAGGAAGGAAGGAAGGAAGGAAGGAAGGAAGGAAGGAGGGAGGGAAGGAAAGAGGGAGAGAAAATGAAAGGAGAGAAAGAATGGGAGAAAAAGAAAACAGGAAAGGAATGGCATGGAAAAAAGAAAGGAAGAAAGAGCAAAGATCAGCTTAGGCTGCTGTGTACTCTACGTAAATATAATTACTTTTATAAGTAATTTAAGGTAGAGTTTCAGTGTTGTTTCAGTTTGGGTTTCTTTTTTTGTCCAGAGATACTGAACATCTCTTCTTGTATCTTTGGCCATTTTTAATTCTTCTGAGAAGTTTCTCTGTAAGTGTTTAGTCCATTTATTAACTAGAACGTTGTTTCTTTGAGGACTTGCTTTTGGGAGTTTAATTTTTTGAGCTGTATGTATATTTTAGATATGAGGCCCTTGTCTAAAAATGTGGTATATATATACAATGGAATTCTATGCTCCCATCAGAAAGAATGGCATTACCCCATTCACAAGGAAATAAGAAGACTGGAAAACAATTACATTAAGTGAAATCAGCCAGACCTAAAGAAACATATGTTCCATGGTTTCCTTCATTTGTAATAATTAGATTATGCCTATAAATCTGCAAGTAAACCCAATGGATATTAAATGACAAAAACATTACAATTGGACATAATAAATTATACATCACAGTAAGAACAAAAGAGGATAGTCTTAGGAGTGGATCACAAAGGCTCAATAGCTATTGCATATGGTCATACAAAATGATACTTATTGAAATAATCTTCAAGAAATGGAAACAAGAGGTTTTTATTTCACTTTTTTGTTTTCCTCCCATTTTCCCCCTTCTGTCACTGTTCTTCTTTTCTGTACCTTTTGTCTTGCATGTAAGTTTATCTGATTTGAGAAGGGAAAAAGGAAGCACAGAATTGATGGGACAAATGAAGCAGTGATACTTAATATACACTATGTTGAAAATGAACAGTAGCACTTATGGGGGGGGGGGAAATGGGGAGTGAAAACTGGGATTAAAATAGGGAGGGTGGTGGGACTGTTGAAAAAGAAATGTACTGGCTTATGTAGCTCTAACCCTCTGCCTGTCATCTTTACAATGAAAACAATTTAAGATACTATTTTTTTTCTATTGACAGATTTGTGGTTAGCTCAGACCCCTGAACCTGAAAAGTTTGATCTTATCTAGATTTTTTATACTGTAGCTGATGTTACTCTTGAAAATTTTCTCATAACCATAATTTTCTCCAGTCTACAATCTGTAGGCCTCTTTCCTTGAAAAGAAGCAGCCTGGTGTCTCAATCATGATGAAGTTTATTTAGATGACTCTATTAGCACAATCACCAAAGGTGTCCTAGTCCCATGAACTTTGGGGACTGGAAACAAGGACACATTCAAGTATGTCTTAAAAAATGTTCCACAATGATGACCATGGATTTTTAGAACTCTAAGTTGGTGAAAGCATTTTCAAGGTTGAAAGGGGAGAAGAAGCAAAGGTTTGCTAAAGAAAGCAATGTTGTTAAGGAAAATATATGTCAGGCTAGTAACAAGAGAAGTGTGGCTACTACTTTGACTAGGTGGGGTGTAGGCATAGATATTTACATGGTCACCAGGGATTGTGTTCATTGGCAGCTTCTTTTACATGGTTTTCCTGGTTGTTTCTTCCTCAGAACGAGGCTTGAATTTTGTTGACATTTTGTGAGGTTAGCCTTTATTTTCTTATTCCTTCTGCTTCTTGGTATTTTGTTTCCATCACTTCTTCCTTAGGAGACTATACTGATATTAAATTAAAGTATGTAATATTTATATAAGAATTTTCATGAAATTTTAGGCCCAGTGATGAGAGAAAAGAAGCTTAAGCCTATAATTATGCTTTAAAGTTGTGCCTTAAATAAAAGTCTATTGTATTTTTCCATGTATTATTTAGTCATTACTTAGAAGTAGATTTTAACAATGCTCTCTGTAAGTATATTTTAGCTGTTTAATTATTTTTATTTTTATTGTAAAGCTGATGCACAGAGGGGTTACAGGAATTAAGAAAGGTCATGAGTATATTTCTTTTTGAGCAGCGTTACCTCTCTCCCTTATTTTCTCCCACTTTCCTTCTCCCCTCCTCCCCTCCTCCCGTTATAAAGCTCATTTCCAAGCTTCCTATGCTGAAATAAAATATGGAGTTAATTTTAAAACACAATTCCCTTAAATTGGGTATAGTATGTTTAATAATGTATTACTACCATCTAATAACTTTGTGTACAGTCACTAATTAAAAAAAGAAAAACTTAAAAAATTAAGATTGATTAAAACCTAAATACAACATCTATAAATGGAAAAGTGGGAATATTCTGTAATTAGCAGTTATCTCAATCTGAGTTTTATTATAAAATGCCAAATGAAAAAAGTCTGCTATAGTTAGGATTGCCCTATATGAAACAGTTTTGGTCTGAATTTAATATCCTAGTATAATTATTATTTATAATTACTACTATTGCCTTACTTTTAAGTTGTCCTGGACTGAAATATAAAGAAGATTTTTATGTTAATCAGTAGTAACATGGTCATATTTAATTTGAGGGTGCAATGTGTATAAAATAGTGAAAAAGACATTTAATTGCTTACAGCTGTTAAAAGGTAGATTAGAGTAAAAGTAAACCTTTAATATTTTGTGAACAGTTTGGATTGTTAGCCTTTTTCAAATGTGTATCTAATTAAAAATACCATACAGAATGTCTTAAATTAAGTCTACAACTACCAAGGAAAGTAAGAACTGCAGAGCCAAACTTGACTGATCTTAAATTCATAATTATCTATATTTTAAATGATAAATTTATGCAGGTTTTCAAAGACTGTGCCACTGTCTATCAAACCCATGTGCATTGGGATATCAACTCTCCTCTTTTTTGCTGGATCTCCTCTAGCTCAAGGTTATCTTAGTAATTTGATGTCTCCATTATACCAAAATTACTCTTACCAAGAACATCAGCCCTTTCCCTTGATACCAAAAGGATAGCTTTGATATATATCAATGACTGGAACTTTGCTACTAAGAATTATAAATTGCTATGGCTGACAAATTAAAGTCTTAAAATCTAATTACTTCAATTTGTTTTAAGTGCATTAAATTATTATGAAAGGAGCTATATTGAAATCTCCAACTACCAGTCTTTTCTTTATATCTACAAAACAAGTCACTCCTCTTCCTGCCATGCCTCTAGGATATGTTTAATGTGTAGAAATTTATCAAAGGAGACAGGAAAATGAAAGTTCACTTCCTAATTTTTAGTTTTTATCCTTTATCGAGGGTTGTCACCACAATGTTGCCAGATGACCTGGTGTCCGTATACGCTTACATTCAATGATGTCATTTGTTGAATCATTGCGAAGTTATCCCCTACGAATATTTTATTGTCCCCTGACCTTAGTTTGAAAGAAAATATCTGATTAAAAACATTTTTATTACATTCTCAATCTAATAGTAATAATGAACAGATACTAATTCAAACATTGATAGCACAAGTTCAGGTATGGGAAACTCTATCCATATTAAAAGGAGAACATAGTAACTTCAAAATCAATAAACTAAATTAAGAAGCATTTCTTTTCTCTTACCACATCTCATACCCTTATTCACTAACATACAGAGTAAGGCAGAACTTTTTGCCCAATTATCTATCATATTATTGGTCCTCAAGTTCAGTAATACTGACTATCTTTGGTAATTATCAAATGAAATGAGAACATCATCACTTATAAAGCAAATTAATAAAAGTAATACATTGTACTCCTTTTATAAGAAAGATTCTTTTGAGAACAGAGACCAGAACCACTAGCCTTGAAAATATAGAATACAATCAATACATCAAAATATTTCTTCTTTTATATGGAATGATGTTAATTTTGTAATGCCAAAAAATATTAATCATGAGAAAATTGATCTTTATTTTATTTTTTTTTCTCAAATTTTTATTATCAAACTGACATACAGAGAGGTTACAGTATCATACGTTGGGCATTGGATACATTTCTTGTACTGTTTGTTGCCTTGTCCCTCATGCCCCCCTTCCTCCCCCCCTTTCCCTCCTCCCCCCTGGTGTTCAGTTCACTTACACCAAACAGTTTTGCAAGTATTGCTTTTGTAGTTATTTCTCTTTTTTTACCCTGTGTCTCTCGAATTTGGTATTCCCTTTGAATTTCCTACTTCCAATACCAGTAAACACGGTTTCCAATATACTCAGATAAGATTACAGAGATAGTGTAGGTACAAACATAGGAAGGTGATACAAAACATTATCTATAATAGAAACTACACATACACATAGGACGTTGAAAGTGGTTACAACTGTGATATATCAAGTGAGCCAGACCCAAAGAAACATGGACTCTATGGCCTCCCTTATTGGGAATAATTAGTACAGGTTTAGGCAAGCCATAGCAGAGCATCACAAGGCCCAATAGCTATACCCTTAGAAACACATAAGAAAATTTATCTTTAAATACTTTGAGATATGTGTATCTCTTACAGTTTAGAGATGACTATATATTTTCTCAGAATAATGACTTTAAAGATATAAAATATATTGGATTACTAAGAAAAAATGTTATTCTACTTTAAGTCCCTACTTAAAAGCCCTTTATGTAGAATATGGTAAACAAATAAATTGGTTTAGCATCATACCAGTTCATTGAAAGGCAAATAAGTTAGAATGGTACATGTCAACTGAGTTGACAGGGTTAGAACTCTAAGTTCACTATTATATCTCATGTAGAAAATGGGTAGTGAAGCTATTTTGAAATGATAAAGTAATTGCCTTGTCAAAATTGGATATGGAGCTCTTTAATATATGAATCAATCTGAGCAAATTGTACATGTTATATAATCTGCCTAAATTATCCAACTCCACATGGTGATTTCTGACTAAAAACGTAAATACCTTGTTGAGTTTTTCTCTCTTCCTTAAACTCTTCCTGAACTGTCTGTGGTAAAAATTATGTGTATCAACATGTCCTTCACACTTCAACCACAGCAAATCCTTCTTTAACCTTCTTCATTATTAAATTTCAGTTTAGTTTTTACAAATAAAAGTCAACTGCTTTCTGTGTACCACCAACAAACAGGTGTAATTTAAAATAGATACAATATCATTATTCATGTTAGTACAAATTTGAAATACTAAGACATAAATCTAACCAATCCATATAAGAGCTCTGTGAGGAAGACCACAAAATATTGGTCACGGAATTACAGATGACATAAGTAAATGCTGAAATATTCATGGTTTTTGGACAAAAAGACTGATTTTGACACTGTAAATTCTTTCCAATTTGCTCTAAGGATTGAATGTAACCTTTATCACATTACTTGATATAAATGACAATTTGATTCCGAAATTTGATGCCAGGCTTAGTGGCCCAGGCATGTAATCACAGGTGTGCAGGAGTCTCCAATGAAAAGATCACTTGAGCTCAGAAGCTGCAGATCAGCTTGGACAGTACATTAAGACATTACCCACCCCCACCACCAATACAGATAGGATAGGTAGATGGATGGTAAATAGACAGATAGCTGGAATATAGATTGGTTGTGTGTGTGTGTGTGTGTGTGTGTGTGTGTGTGTGTGTGTGTGTTTAAAGACAAAGACCTCCTATGAAGGAAACATGATAATATCAAAGAAAAACAAAAATAAATAACTAATACCAACAAACTTTAACACTATGTCACTATAACAATCAAGAACATAACTTTGATGAAAGGACAAATTGATAATGGAATTAAATAGAAAAGCCCCCAATAATATGATGTATATGAAAATATGATTTGTAAAATGCATGTTATAAACAGCCTACATAAAATATATATTATATAAAAATATAAATATATCATATTATAATAAAATATATATTTCTTAAATACATGCTTGTATATAGTAGTCTGGAATGGGAAACAATCTAAATGTTACTGCTGTCCTTTGGGAAGTTTTCCCTCCAACCCCACATTGAACAATTGAACAATTAGTTCAATTGAACACACTGAACAATTAGTTGCTAAACTGTGGGGTTATTGTTAGGTAATGGCTCTTTTAGGAGACAGGATTGAGTGGAAGTTAGGTCACTGATGATGTTTCTTGATATGTCTATTGGGACAACAGTCCCTCCTCTTTTCTTCCTTGCTGTCACAGAGTAAGCCATATTTTTCTGTCATCAGCTTGTGCCTAGATACACTCTGTTACTTTAAGACCAAAACAAAAGAACCAGACCAACACAGACTAATACCGGTGAAGCCCACCAAGAAAAGTAAACCATTTCCTTTTCTCAGTTTGTTATCACAGTATTTTGTCATAGTTACAGAAAGATGTCTAACCTATTATTAACTGCAGGACAGAAATATAATTACGGTATATGCACACAATGGAAAATCATGTGAGTCTATAAAATTACAAATTACATGAGTCTATAAGACAAAACTCATAAACATGAAGTTCAATAAAAGATAATGAGCATAAAATAATGTATGATATGTGGATTGTAGATGTTGGGAAAAGTAGATAGGATTGGTATACCATATTTAACATTGAGGGAGTAGTTACCATACATTAAAGAATTGATAAGATTGCTATGTTTGGGGTGAAGTTAGTTTTTGTTCTCTTTGATATTTATATGGAAGTGTGTTGAAATGAAGTTTTTATTATTAACTAATTGTTATTTATTTATTGAACTTATCAAAGTTCTAGTGGTCCTTCCCTGTAATCACAGTGACTTAGGAGGCTGAAATCTGGAGAATCAAGATCTGAAACAAGATTGGGCAGAAAAGTCTGCAAGATTCCATCCCAAATTGACCAGCACCATGTGGAGATGTGACTCAAATGGTAAAACACCATTTGTGATCAAGCCAGCCAAGTGAGCATGAGGTTCTTACTTTACAATATGGGACAAAAAAATTCATTGTAGCATTTTGGATTTATTCCTTTAAAATTGATAATAAAATTCAGATTTTAGACCAATTTTCCTCAAAAGTTAATTGAAATAGTCAAGGTATGGAAATACCTCATTTAGTGACAATGTGATGTTGGTAATGCATCACAGTATAGAGAGTTCAGAGGAATTTGTCAGTTGTATTCGGTTTTCAGGTTGACACTATATGAGTCAATACAGAGTTAGAAAATGGAAAATTGCCAGTGAATCTAACAGTAGCCAGCCATTGTCTTTTCTACCTGTCTAAGATGAAAAACTCTTGGAATATACAATAGTTATACTGTCCATCAGAATCTTACTTATGGGAAGTAAGATTTTGTGTAATAAGAACAGTGACTACATATAGTTCAATCTAAAGTGTTAATTACATTTGGGGACTTAATAAGCATTGTGGACTGAAATTGGTCCTAAAGTTTTATGATTATAATAACCTTGCATTGTGTCTTATTCTTATGATTATTTAGCTTTAGAAATAAGTTTTAGGATTTAATACATGACTTGGATTAAAAAATGAGAATATAATTCTAAGAAATTATAGTTCAGAAACATGATGGCATACTATATAATGCCTCATAGTATCTGTATTGAAGATTAAAATGATAGTGATGACACCAAGAAACAAGTTAGGAAAGGCTAACATGGCAAATCATTATGGCACAAATAGAAAGGAGAAAAATACATAGTAAAGAAAACATGATGTCAAAGTTATCATTGTTCTAATCTTGGTTTAACTTTTAAATTAATGGTCAACCTACAAGGATGAATAAAGAAAACAGGTCATACATTTTTTTCACTGGATTTAATCTCTACGTAAACTACAGAAACACCAAACTATTTAACATTGAATCTGAAGTATAATGAGTTGATTAGGCAATTTTCTGCTTTACCTAATAAAATTAGTCAGAAGTTTTTCATTCTGGCTACAAGGTGAATTACTCTTAAGGAATATATTAAAGGTCTGAAGCTTGGGGATAAATTCAGGTCATTTAGATTAACTCCATAGGGATAAAGTACCAGTTTTTGTTTAATCCTCAAAGGGAATGGAAATAGACTTCCATATTACTCTTTTTTGCAGATGAAGATGGTGTAGCTCAGAGAAGTTCTGGAGCTTGAAATCAGGACTTGATAATTTTCATACTTAATTCTCAACTGGAGCATTTTTTTTGTTAATAACCTTGTTAAGTTTTGCTTAGAGGATTTCTGTAATCAAGTTATGTTGTGTTATTTTGTTCATGTTATTTATGCATTTGTGTTTTGTCATTGTGAATTACTTTTTTAAAGAAGTATTTGCAAATTAAAATTAATCTGTCACCTTTTCTCAGTATATACCTAAGCTTATTATATAAAGGTATATCCAAATATTAATTTATCTAAAGGAGAATAATTTTGAACCTAACTTGACAAATTAATGTGTCTGTTATAAATAACCTATCTGGATTGAATTTGCATTATGAATTTTAATCATTAGTCTATGTTTAAACTACATTGCTTTGTATTCAACAGCCAGAATTTAGAAAATTAAAATATGAAATTAACAAGGTAAAGCCTTTGCAAGTAAATCTCTTACTTATACTGTAAGCCAGGGTAACCATTTATGGCAATAAAAAACAGTAACTTTCAAGCTCTAAGACACATCTTTGGAAATAGTATCATTGCAATTGTAGCAGTAAATGGTTCAAAGTGTATCTAATACATTCAGAGTTCACCAAATCCTTTGCATTCCCAGTCTGACCCACATCATATTTATTGGACTGTAATGACTGCAGATCACAACAAATTCAGGCTGCTTCTGGAATGGCAAAAGCGCTCCCATTAATAATGCAGTAGAAGAACATTAAAGTACTGTCACTATTCTAGTTTATGTTGTGATAAAAGTGCTAAAAGTGCATTGCTATACAACTGCAGGGGTACATTTGGCAAAGTGCCTTTTAAGTACTGAGGGAAACAAGAATAAAATGAGGAGTAAGACAGCTTTCACAAAAGCAAAACGAGATAACACAGCTACAACTAAAATGGCAGTATCGGGAGTGTGTGTGTGTGTGTGTGTGTGTGTGTGTGTGTGTGCGTGTGTAGATATATGTTTATGTATGTACAATGTGTGTTCTGAGTAGATATGTCTGTGTGTTTAGATGTTAGTGAGCCCTTCCTGGATTATATGGTTATATGTGTGTGTGTGTGTGTGTGTGTGTGTGTGTGTGTGTGTGTGTATCTTGAATTTCCTATTTAATATAGTATTGAATGTGTGATGCCATGCATTCAAGTTTGGAAGCACAGAAAGCATTAGAATCTGCATAGAAAATTGGTGAGAACAATTTGAGTATCAAAACCTAAATGGCCAACAAGATCTGCAGGCCAATCATTATCTACTCTGCTACTAAGTACCGTAGGTCAATTTTCTCAGAGAAATTACATATACAAATAGTTATGTAAATAAGCACACTGATAAATGTTTATGTTATGTTCCTACTAGTTTTCTGTTAAGATACCATAAAGAATCACAGTTGGTATCTTAAAATAGCATGCATATGTTACATCAGAAACACACACACACACATACACGCACACACACAGACACACACACACCATAACTGGACATTCTGTCCAAAGGTCTCCTAATCCTGAATTTGAGGACTATGCAGGTTACTTTATTACCAGTAAGTTGCATTAGGGAAGATTCTGCTCCCAAGTGTGTCCAGTTCTTGGCAAAATGTTATCTCCTTATCATTGTGGAATTGGGCTGCTATTTTCCTGCTTTCCCTCTTATTTAACTTTTGGTAAACCTGGTGCTTGAGATCAGGGCCTTGTACTCGGTAGGCAAGCCTTCTACCTCAAACTATATCCAGGCCTGTTTTCTTCAATTACTTTTCAATAGAGTCTCATATATTCAACCCCAGATCCTGAATTTCCCTCCAATAGCCAAGATAACAGGCATGAGTCATCACCCAGCAAAGGCTGAGAGCTTATTTTTCTCTCCTTTTCATTTCTTTATTCCTTCCTCTTCCTTCCTCCCTTGCTTCTTTCTCCCTTCCTTCCTCCCTCCCTTCCTCCCTCCCTTCCTCCCTCCCTCCCTCCCTCCCTCCCTTCCTTCCTTCCTTCCTTCCTCCTTTCCTTCCTTCCTTCCTCTTTTCTCTCTATCTTCCTGTCTCTCTGATGCAGGTTCTGAGGCTTAAATTTGGGACCTAGATAATGTCTTTGACCATTGTTTTTTAAGGCTACTACTTTCCTACTTTAGTCACAGTTTAACTTTTGCATTTGTATTTGTATTTTTGGTGGCTAATAAGAGATATGAGTCTCAGGAACTTTCCTGCCTGGGTTGACTTTGAATTCCAGTCCTCAGATCTTAGCCTCCTAAGTAGCTATGACTAGAGGCATGAGATATTGGTGCCTGGATTTTGCTTATTGTTATTACTATTATTGTTGTTGTTACCATTTTAGCCAGCTATTGTGTTATTGATTCTCAACCCACAGAATCAACCACAGTCCAGGGACACACGGCCCTTTCCAGTGGCAAGTCATTTGGCTATTCCCTCAAAATCAAGAGAAGAATATCTCTAATTTTAGAAAGTGCCAATTGTTCACATAAGGGATTCTATCTGATAATTAGGCCTACCAAAGGTAATTTCTCTTTTGGTTGATTTCATTCAAATGGTTTAATTGAAATTTAATCTTAATTTTATCCATAAATTTCATTGATCTTTGCCATAAAGCATATGCTCATCACAACAGTGATATCCTAACAAACTTGCCATTTCCTTTGCCAGGGCAATGCAGTGCGTCCTGAGTTGAGTGATCTCTGCATCTATGCTGTCTTAGCACCTCATATTGGGGTAAATTTTTCCCTCCAATTACCAATACTGTATTTTGTTCAGGAAAAATTTCCAAACTTCACATCTCTTTCTAGCTCTCTCACTTTAGCTATTCCTCTCATTTCCTAATTTTTCCCTATGTTCTGACTCTTGAAATTGAAAGGGTATTGCATGGAACTGCTCACTATGCCTTAGTTCTCCCAATAACAGCCCGATTATTCTTGTGCAAAAAAGATCACAGAAGTTGCTTTTGGTTGAAGCTACAAGAAACCAGATAGTGCATACACAATAGAGCAAAAAAACTTGGCATAACAAAGGGACCAATAAAGAGAAACTGATTTTCCAAGTAAACATTCCTTTAGCATCTGTTCCAGGCCTCGTGGCTAAGGTTTTGCATAATAACTTTCATATACTAATGGCTAATACATATGCTTCACAGTTCACAATACATACCAACACCATACTATTGCCTGGTAATATGGCTGGAACAAATTAACTGAAACTAACAGCCTTAAACCACAAAGACATTTTCTCAAGACTCTGGCCAGCAGTGGTGTACTGACAAGGAATCCATCAAGAAATCAAATTGTTAGTGAAGGCTAGGGGAAAATCAGTTCCTTGTTTTTTCATATTGTATGGTTGCTAGGTGAATTACCTCTGCCTCTCTAGTAGCATGGTTTGCTTGTTTTGTTTTCTGTTTATTCTGCCTCTTATAAGAATATTATATGAAGATATTTTGTTCTTATAAGGATGTAGTATATTTCAAGTTCACTCAGATGACTAAGGATGATACTTTCATCTTCACTTCTTTAAATGAATTTCACAAGCAAAGATTTTTGTTTGTTTCCAAATCAGATATTGGTCATAGGGTCTGGGATTTAGGACAAAGACTTAATATTTTTAAGAGCATCTGCTCAGCCTGGTGCCACACAATATAAAGTTCAAGCTCTACTATTGCTTTGATTTCACAGGAGAAGGAAATATGTTTCAGAGATGTTTAGTACATCTCCCAAGACCATACGGCAATCCAACAGGGTAAGGACCATATCAACCAAGCCAGTGTCTTGAACATCTTGCTATGCTTAATGCTGTAGCACACCCAGCAAGCTCTGGTGCATTAAGAACATCTAAGGTCAAGGATTTAATCTGTCAGTACAAGAAGAAAATTTTACTCTTTTTTTCCTTCTATAAGCTGAGCCTCACTTTAGAAACTGTCAAAAATCATTTCTTTTAGTGAAAAATGAGCCTGCATGTTGGAGAGTTGAATTGCTTTAAATTTGCAGATGTCAAAGTGAAGGTCGAGTAGATGCCTATCTTGGTGCATTAATTAGAATTTTGTGCTAAGAATGAAAAAGTAGGGTGACTTATTTCTATCTCTGTGCTCTGATCTTTGGTGGCTTGTTAGCTGACGTTTTGTTCAACAGATGACAATGATCACAGACAATGTGGAAAGGAAAAACATGTGGGGATGTTTTGAGGAAACACATCATCTCCCACCCTACCCCATCATTCCATTTTGTTCTGTTTCCCACATAACCTGGACTTTTCCCACCTATATATAGCTTCAGTGGTGATTATGATAATGGTTAACAATAACTGGTATCTACAGGTACATCTATAAAGACTGCCTATCCAAATCTGATCATTCAAACTGCTCCAAAACCCTAAACTTCTTGACTGCCATATCATGTCAAAGTAGAAAATACCACACTTCTGACAAGTGAAGGTTTGCAGTTAATCTACAGATACACTAAAAGTATTGCGTAAAATTACTTTGAGGCTGTGTATGATGGCATATCTAAAATGTAAATAAAGTTATCATTAAGAGTGGATCCTCCAAATATCTTGTTATGGATATCCAAGGAATTCAAAATTAAAAGTTGAAATGCTTCTGGTTCCAAGCATTTTGAGTAAGGGATGCTCACATCCTAATTTTGCAAATCAGAATAAATTATCTCCCTAATAAGATTCTAGGCAGTTATCTAACAAGTCTTTTCCCCAGACCGAGCAATTAGAAGTCCCCTTTACACATTAGCATTTACATTTTTATAATGATGATAGAAATAAATGTTCACGAAGCCTCACAATCTAATAGAAAAGTGTTAGGCTAGGATAGCAACCTAGGTCTTACTTTTAATTTAGCACTAATTAATGTGGGACCTCAATTAAAGGCCATATGAGAGTGTGAAAAACAGATAATTATTATTTCTGAGTAAAACACCGATGTAAGCATAAAAGAACTTATAAAATAATGTTAAAACATAGATTTTTTTGACAGAAAACAAAATGGTGTGCTGCCTACTGTTAGACAAAAAAAGACATAAAGGAAAAAGCAATTGAAATAAGAAAATTTTAAGTCTATGTGTAATATCTGGATTTTCCCAAATGTGTAGGATTTATTATTTTTATTATCCTTAAGTAATTTCACATAGGGGTTTCAATGCAAAATGGCAATTTGTCAGCTCGCTACACTTGATTAATGTCACACCTTTCATTACTTCTCTATCAAACCCCCCACACCTTACTTTGTATACCTAGATGAGGAGGTATTAACTGTAGGTCTACAGTTATTGTGGTTTGTACGAAGCCTTTACATCGCTACTGATGACGCTGGAATACATGATCAAGATTTCAGGAGGATTTCAGTGTTGTTGAGTATAAATTGGGTTGCACTGAAAATACATCATTCTATACTGGCAGTTTTAAGTAGTGCGTTTGGAATTTATTTTTATTTTAAACCCCTTTTCTCTTTAGCCTTTAATTTCCAGATGTGTTTCTATGTGAAAGCTCATCAACCAGCTAGCTCTAGGGAGCTTTAATTCTCAGTCATTTACTTCCATAGATAGTGGTTAAATGGTAACCAAGAGTGTAGATCCTTTCCAAGAGAAAGTAAAGATGTTTGTAGTGAGAATGCAAGGCAGTTGAAAAGTATTTAAAGTCGAATGATTAGTGGAGTGGTTCAGGGACCAAAGGGGCTTCTGTTGAGTGGATAGAAAAGAGATTGGCCTGCTGTTTCCCACAGATAACTTGCCTTTAAAACACAAAGTAATTAAGTGTTTTAATTCTGATCCCCATGATGCCTCTCCTTTTCAGAACACAGCAGGGAATGTGAACATAATTGGCACCACTTGCAAGGTTGAGTGCTTAAGGTTGGAGCAAGTCTCTGCTTGTAGTTAAAAAATGACATTTTTGGTTTAATATCTTGCTATACTTAGCTATACTCCCTTTCTATTTTTAATTTTTGAGCAGAGTGAGTATGCCTAATTCACCTACAAAAGGCAGCTTCAACTCTCTAAAAACTCCAAAAATATGACATTTGTCGTTTGGGACACTAACACTGTTCATCAGATCAGCAGAAATCAAGACTGAACATCTTGTGTATATGATTGTACTTGGACAACATTGCACATTTTTATTGTTTTTGCAAAATACATTTATATCTGTTCCATACTCCATTTGGTCTTCGATTTTCAGCTAAATGCTTGATTTAAATTCACATAAAAATGGGACACAAAATAGTTCTTCTTTTTCAGTTGATAAAGTGTAAGATCACCTTCAAAATAGAGTCAATCTCTTTACCACAGCACTGTCCATTTTTTTTGTAAAACAATGACCAGCATGTATTAATATGTTCTGTTAATATCTATTGATTCAGTAAATGCATGAGTCTTCTGCATCTTTAGTTTCTGTCATACAATACCATTGGGAAATTTCTGACACTGTTGTAGGCTGTCTTACTTGAAGATATTGCACACTTATTGAGTAGACTAGATTTAATGTTTATGTTAGGATAATTCTATTTGATCTGCCAACTCTAAATGATTGCTTTGTGTATCAGTTAGACGTCCCTGCTAGCCTAAAATAACCTGGACCTTATCTCTCATTTCATCCCTAGACCTTAGATATCATTTGAACATTTGACCCATTTGCCTGCTTTGCATAATGGCAATCTACTATTGTCATTCTTATCCATCCTAGACAAGAGTGAAACTATCCAGCCAAGAATGCTGAATAAAAGCATGCTGCATGTGCCTGTAACACAGAGATGAAGAAAAGCAGTCAAAAATTTAAAAACCCATAGTTTTCAAAGCAAACGATTAAGGGAGAGTGCTGGAAATCAACAAGGAAATGGTAGCCAAGCTAATCAGTATGAACAGTTGGAAAACAACCAAGGGAAAAATACCAAGCAAATTGCAACTTCCATATTACTTCCTGGCCAGGGTTAGAGGGGAAACAGGGAACCCCACCTACTAGATAAAGATAAATGGGAAAGTGTTTGAAATTCCAATTTCAGTAGTACACAAATGATCCCTATTATCATCCTTACACTAGGCTTTAAATCCAATAGGGAGTTTGATTGAACAGGATGATCTAAGAGTGACTGATCTGCTCCAAAGACAAAACCAACCTGGGCCTCTCAAATCGTAAGCCCAAATTATTTAAGGAGCAACTACTAGACAAGGTCTAGCGTTGAGGGCCACAGATGGCCTTCTGTACTGTCAAAACTCTTCAACTAATGCATGCCTCCGTGAGTAAATATCAACCCCCAGTTTGCTGTAGCTTGAGGACCAGTGAGGATGCTTAGAGATGAACTCAAGTTCCAGCTGCACTTTTCCTATGTGAACTGGGAAAAGCCTGTTTCGTACCCCACAGCCATGACATATGACTACAGCTACCAGTGCAAACTCCGGTAGACCTTTCCATCTGAAACACGGGAAAGACCCCAGCCATATCCAGCACCTCCAGGAAATGGATAGCAGAAGTCTCAACCTTCAGTCCCACTTTTGTTCAACCAACAGGAATTGGGAAAGGCTTATACCATTTTAAGCTGTGTCTGTTGGTGCTCTAAACTCCAGTAGTACCCGTGTCAGTAATATAGAGGCTGCTTCAGAAAAATACTGACTCTTCACTGCAGGTTTTCAAATGTGACTAAAAGCAAAGTAAAACTTGGTACCTCTGCCTTCCATTTTTTTAAAGGGTGAAAAAGTTACTGGAACCTTATCTTCATTTATTAGCATTGGACCCACAACCTTTTATAAAAACCAAGAGACATGGCCACTTTAAATTCTCACCAAAGGACCCATGAAGTTCATGTCAATTTACATCAAATCTCAGCCCATATATAAAACATGTTCTAGAGAAATTAAGCTGGTTATAAAACTGGTGATTACATCTGATACTTTGACATCGCAGCCTTCTACAAACTCATGTGCTTCGAAGGGTAGTTAGGGTTACTCAAATACTCCCTTTTAGCCAGAGTCAAAAGTAGTCTATCCCAAACTGTCCCATCCTAAAATTCGCTCATGTCTCAAAAACAATGTTTTACAAGCCCCATTGTCTTTGATAAAAGTGAAGGATGAACAATTAGTACCTAAGAAAGAAAGAAACAAATAACCAAGTCTTTTAGCCTTACCCCCTTGTTATGTTTTTTAAAATAAGTGGAAAAAAATCCCTCCCACTTATTGTTGATACTTAGAGGTTATAGAAGTTTCTTCTTACTCCTATGACATAATTATCATGAGCCATAAGAGCTAACATAAAATCCTGAGCAGATTTTCAGTGGCTACTATTGGAAAAAAAATCCAAAATAATGTCCTGTTCATGCACAAATGTCACTCTCCTTAGGTATACTCTGAGTAATTTTAATTCTTAATTCTTTTCAACTTATTACTTAAATTAACTGAAGTTCTTATATAAATGTGATCGATGGAAGCCCTTGAAACTAACTTGTTTAAGGAGAATGTGAGACCTAAAATCTAAGCTCAGTCACAAGCCAAGGTAATGACAAGTAATGTAAAAAATGTACTAGACTAGTGAGCAATATTAATGATGATGATCTAGCCATTTTATGAGTAAGTTATATGGCTGGGAGTTAGCTCAGTGAATAAAGCACAAGCTCATATTGCCTGGGTTCAATCCCCAGCTCCCAACAAAAGTTACAATTTTAAAAATGCTATAGGTTTCCCTGGTGTCAGAATAAACAGCAACAATTCTGTTCTAATTATAAGATGGTTTTTTAAAAGTTATTTTTATATTTAAGATTATCCTGAATGACTATCCAGAAACACAATCCTTGCTGACAGTTAAAAGGGACTCCTTATTGTTCAATGTAAAGTTGAAAAAAAAAAAGTATGTTCACAAGGTGCAGTTGAAATTTTCTGGCCTCTTTTTCAAAAATATTGACCAAGTGGCTAGACCATGAGGAAAAACAATTTTCTAAAAAGCCAACCAAACCAGAAAATAAGAATCTAGGTATCAAGCTAAAGTTTTCACCCCAAATTCTGTGGTTGCAATAAAACAGTAAGAAGCCAAATTCCTACTAATTATAAGACCTTTAAAAAGCATTCAGAAAGTTAGGACTAGAACTATAGTGCTGTATACAGGTTCAAACCCAGGTACTGAAAGAACACATAGCTTGTTCAGCTTGGTCCAGAAATACTAGGCTTCCTCTTATTTCAGCAGAGGAAATAAACACATGCTATTGGAATTAACATTAAAACTGTCCTTACCAACAAGGCAGGTGAAGGAAAGGGAGAAAATGTGGAATGAGGTAACAAAGACAAGTTTTAAATCTAAGCTCCTTTACTCAGGAAAGTGGAAAAGGGCTAAAAGTTTTTGGAGCCATTACCATTAAATCCTAGAATTGACTCACAATCCATGGACTTGTATACCACTCATGAATAATCTAGTAAATATTGTAATCCAGTAATAATCTAGTAATAATAATCTAGTAATTTTTTTTAAAATTTAAGCTATTACAAATGTCTATGTGGAAAAGATCGAAATGACACCACGCCATCCAGTCAGTTAGAGTAGATGGCTCCTTCCATAGAGAACATGCAGAATCTGAGGGTGGAAGGAATGAGTAGCATGGATGAGATGGAGCCTGGTACAGTGCTCTCAAGGTTTTTATCCACCTCAGTTGTGAGGACTGAGGCCCAACAGAATGTCTCAGAGAGATGCTTTTCTCAGACTGCTCTAAGTTTGACCCTTCTCCCTACCTAAGGCTTGGGAAAGAAAATAAATACTTTTTAACTATTCCGAGCTCTGGGCACCTTATAATATTTAATATCCTATAGTTTTTCACTTTCTGAACCTTTGGCTTATAATTTTACCAATTTGTTACATGGAAAATGCATGAATGTGCCTTAATCAGTAGTACCGATGAAACTATAAACCTTCTCTTTCTTGTCTTCTTCACAGGAGGAATGAATGCATGGTACCCTAAACATCCTGCAGGGTTACTTTGTGTACTTGACAGAAGATTAGGGCAAACCATTCCACTTCCATATCATAAGCAGACAGGAATCAGTCTTCAATCTCCTCTTCCCATACATCTCCATTAACATCCACAGCATGGAATAACGTGTTGAAGCATGGGGAGTCAGGATCAGTGAAATGTTTGCAAGGGTTTTCCCTGAACAGAGAACCCACGCAAATCCAGCAGAAATATTGTATGCAGCCAGTACATGTCATCTTGTTCCATCCATCTAGTTTCTCTATGGGAGTCCCACAGCAGGGGCAGCTGAGTTCTTTTCCAGCCACTCCTTACTTTCCCTCTCTTCCAGAGCCTTCTGAATCACCCTCTTACTGTACCTTGGTTCCAAAAATCTTTTATTGGCTTCATCTGCTTACAGCTATTCATTTCGTAAGTCTATTGGTTTCTCTGCAGTCACCTTTCATGGAGAGACACCATGGAAGGTCAATCTCCACAAGGTACAGATGGCATAACTGCAGCTGGAGCAGATGGCCGTGGTGCAGACAGGCTCCAGCATCACAGGCAGCTGGCACCAAGCGTGGGGGCAGTACACCACATCTGCCATCAGGTGTTGGGGTTCAGCTTTGGCCTTGAGGGGGAAGGGCAGAGGAGAGCGCTCCTGAGATGCCACCCTCTCCTCCCAGCCCTGGGGGAATGCGGAAGCAGGCCACAATTCTCTGGGTCCGGAACCAGAAGAACTGACCTTGGGACCAGCCCCCCAACTTTCTCGCCAGCCCATGTGCTCCCCATTCTCCCGGGATCCATCCTGGGATGGTGCTATGCAGGTGACATTAGCTCATGAGGGGGTCTTATGAGAAGCTCGCCAGCCTATCGCCAGCTCTTGGTCAATCACCCCTTTTCTCATCACCCCTACTATATCAACTGCTAGCCCCTCCCTTATTAAATCAGATTTGCTCTTGAAGCAACTCCGAGACCCATCTGCGCCTGGCTTCCTTCGTGGGTAAGGAGGGAGGACAAGGGATCTTGTATGGCCGCGTGCACCTGAGGTCTTTCCTGAGCCCCCCACTCCACTCTGGCATTACCTGCAGGTCGGGTGACCAGGGGAGAGGGTGAGAAAGGGAGCAATTAGATTAGAGTAGAGCCTGAAACCCCCGTGCCAGGGGAGGCGACCCGAGCCCGGCAATCAGGTCCAAGGTAGATTGGAGAAGAAGATGGTCATAGCGGGCAAATAACTCTGCTTCCACTAGTTCTTTGACTAGACCAGGAGTGGCCACTGAAGGGCACTTTGGTTCTGGACAGTTGAGGCATTGAACTTGGCCATCTTTGATCTGGATTTCAAAGGAGTCCTTCAGACAGGCTTTGCAATCCACATGCCTGCGCTCCAGAAAGTACATGCATTCACTACCCAGGTTCTCATAGAAACAGATATTGCACAGGAACAATGTACTACTGAAGCATTTCATCTGCTGAGCTTGATCAAAGTCCAAGATTTCCTGGATAAGACGTGAGGATGATTCAACATCCTGAACAGCTCTCTCATCAACAAATGCCTCTTCCTTTGCATCAGATCCCGTAGCTCCTCCCAAATCTAGCTCTGTGTGTGAAGAGGCCTGAGGCGTCCTGCTCTGTACTTTCTTCTGAGGATCCATCTTGAGCTCAAAAGGAGAAGCAATATTCAGATATGCTAGGGTCTCTTCCTTAAGAAACTGCATCCAAGCAAACAGGCCCACGCTGCCTGCGTGTTCTTCCCACAGGTTGTCTAATTGCTTGCAGAGAGAGAGAGCTGAGTTGGTGACAGCCATTTGCCTCTACGTGTGAATGACAGTGAGGAGCAAGATGAATAGTCTGGTGGCAGTTCAAAGTTCAGCACAAGTGGAGGCAGAAAGCAAATGGTGTATTCAAAGCCACTATTCGGGAGACCCTCATTTGAATTGCCCCTCACAATTATCTTGAGAATCTGTGGCAAATCCAAACAGGTCCCGGTTTCTCCACCTTGGACGGACTGCTTTTCTGAATTCATCTCCATCCTAAATGCTTGCCAGGGCCAGGAATACATCCTCCGGAGCTTCTCGATCTTCTGACCACATTGAACTTTCTGTTAATAACAACCAGAAGACAAAGCTGTCAGCACTGAAGTTCCGTTTGCAATTTGTACAAATCCCACTTATTCTCCAGCCTGTGGAGCTGAGACCGCTGAAGCTGAAGAGGAGGCCGAGATATGGGACTCCTTAAATGCACTATGGAAATCCCGCCATCTTCCGGCCGGCCGCTGGGCTGGGTCCCAAAGTTCTGCTCTGTGCACCTGTCGGGACCCGCACCACCACTAGCTGCCAGGCCTAGAGACTCCGGGCTCAAAAACTATGCCTTCCTTTTTTTAATCTATCACACTTGATCTAAAATTTTGCGTTAACTTTGCACATTGACATGTTAATCGCTTAAGAAATATTCATCTAAATTTGGTAATCCTCCCACTAAAACTCTGAACATACCAAGATAAGAGTAACTAAGGTATTTTCAACAGATGGAAAACTGGCTTTTACTAGTTCCTGTCCTTTCTTCCTCCTGTAGTGCCTAAGTCTTCACTCACTGACCTTATCTTACTGAGTGCAGCAAATCTTGCAGCAACAGCATGTGCTGATCACACTGCTCCCCAGCAGGAGCAAGCATCTCATGAGAACTGCAGCAAGCCCTTCCAGGAATAATGTGCAGGAGATAAACATCCTGTGAAGAGAATGGAGACTGTCCCCTCCAAACGGTGGCAATTTCCTTGACACTGATAATGCTCTGCACGACTGAACAGAGCTAAGATAATGATCAACCATACATAGGTGAATGTAGACTGCTTTAGTTATGCATCTACCCAAACCTCAAACTCATGTCAGAATCCCCAAAGATGAGGTAGAAGATACTGGTCCATCTGTCTTCCCAGGATAGCCACAGTAACTGTGAAGTACATTTTTCTTCATCTTACGATTAATTTTTACGTTTGGTTTCTCAGGCAAGCTGCCAGATCTTAATTTTCAGGACCTCCATAGTTAAGTGTCTGGTTAGAACACTCAAGGTCTCAGAAACCAAGAGGATGCTCTATCTAGAGCCAGTAACTCCAGGACTGTGGTTATTAATGCTACACGTCTGAATCCCACAATAGATCCAACTGTGAAGAACCACGGATGCCAAGGTCAAAGGGCTCAGGGCTAGCCATGCTCAAGTTGAGGAACTTAAAGCAATTCTCCTTCGTGGTCTATACATCAAGGAGTGTATATGCCGGCCTCCCCCAGTATACACCAGCAGACCTAAGTAAGTCTTCTCAGCCTAAGTTAGGACCATACCTTCTGATGCCACTGGCTATAAGTCTTATATGTTCTTGGGACCTGGAGAAAGAAAGTCTCAACTGGACCCACAGCTGCAGTTAAGAAATAAAGAGTGCTCCAAGTCAAAGCACCAATCACCACCTTTGTGTTACACAACAGGGTGTTCATAGTTCTCCTGATACCAGCTTCAGTGTCTGCCTGTACTCCTCCCTTGGGTGATGGGGGATGAACTTCTGTACTCAACAACAGGACCTGATGGTCCATGAATTTATCCTGAGAGTTCAAAGAAAGTACTCTTTCTGTGCCTTAGAGACTGCAGCTGCTGGCACCCAACATTTTTCATCCCTACCATGGCTGCAAGCACCACAGCTGTGCTTGTTTCATTATCTGTGCTTGTTTTAGAGATTTTGAGGTAGTTTATTCCATGCCTCATATCGTTGAGATTGTGGCAGCTACCACCACAGGTTCTAGTGCCATAAGTGATCAATTCTACGAGCCTTGTAGGTGACACCATTGAAAGCTTATATCCATTCACTTCAAAGTCACACAGTCAGTACCTTTTTGAACCATTACAGTGTAGACTACCAAGGCAAGCATAAAGTATTAAATATTAAGGGATCACATGTGGCCTATGTTTTTGAGGTGTCCTATACCTAAATACAAAGCATTTGCCAAATTCATTTTATTTCTAATCTAAGCAAAAAACTATTTATTCAGAAAATCTACAACATAAAACTAATAGAGTTACATGCTATATGAGATGGGTCCTCCATCCCTCCAAGCTCCACCCTTCCTTCAATTTTCATAAATTTGTGGAATATGCATTGATTTTTATTACTGTATCCTCCCTGTCTTTCTCTCCTTACTTGTCTACCCCCTATTCTCTCAAGTCTCTTTGTCCTGGTGTTTATTTTGCTGGATTGTGAGTTGGTCTTTCTAAGGAATTATACTTTTTGTGTTTTTCCATGAAGCTACTATATTTCAGTTAATAAATTTATATACACTTAGATACCACCTCAAATGTTTACTTATACATTTATAAATTTAGTCTGTATTCTACATATGAGAGAAATGCATAGTCTTTTGAAATCTAAAGTTGCTGTGTTTCTCTAATTCTCTAATTGGTTTTCCAAGATAAATTTTAAGCATATTACTGAAATGAGTACATTTGGTAACTAGAAAAAATAATACACAAAAATAGAAAAGCTAAGTATTTTGAAACTTTGCTTTCATGTTAGATTGAATAAAACAACTTGGATAAGAATTGTACTCACTGCCTTACATATGAAGCTGTAACCCCTCTCTACATCACCTTGACAATAAAGTAATGAAAAAATAAAAGAAAGAAAAGATCATAAACAATTTGGCAATACTCTTCAGTGTTCAGCCCATTTTGTTATATTTTGTTTTTGAGATAAGGTTTGGCTAACTTTTCCTGACCTATCCTGGAGCTGGTCCTCAGCTACCTCTTAGTATCTGAGAGTGTTGGCATGAATCATTATGCCGTGTGTGTGTGTGTGTGTGTGTGTGTGTGTGTGTGTGTGTATGTATTGGTCTCAGAGCTTATCTCAGGACTTGGTTGCTGTTCCTGAGATTTTTTGCTCAAGCCTAGTGCTGTATCACATGAACAACAGCTCTACTTCTTGCCTTTTCATGGTTATTGGAGATTGGAGTTGAATAGACTTTTCTTCTCTGGCTGGATTTGAACCTCAGTTTTCTGATCTCAGCATTCTAAGTAGATAGGATTATGTGTGTGATCCATTAGCACCTGGCTAGAATGATTTTTAATGAAAACAATATGCAAAGAAATAATTTTGGATATTTATTCTTACATATTTTATTTACTTATTCTTAAAATATTGTACATTGTGTGACCTGTGTTTGGACAGCAAATGGTTTGAATATTAAAACATATCATAAATTTTTCATCATTGTTTTATTGTCCTGGGAGGAATTGATATTTAGAAACATCTTGACATGTTAAAATAAAAAATAACTGAAATATAACATCTTAAAATGAAGGCAAAATATTAATCAAATAAAAATTCTTACAATGTTGGAAATACAGAAACCAGGAATACACAAAATCTGAGGTTTTACAAGTAGTAATCTCCCAAATTAAAGTGGTTTATGTAGAAAAATATGACAAAGAAATTATTCCAACACACACACACACACACACTTCCAGGAATAGTTCCAGTTCAAAATATAGCACAGCTGGATACACAGTGCTCAAAAAGAAACATTGTCAGAAAAACATGTCTTGGTGCTGCTCTTGCTCCAGGATTATAGAAGGTTGGAATGGGTTCATTATGGGACAGGAATCATGTTGGTGAAAAAAATAGCCACAGTCAGAACTACACTACTTACAAAATGTAACAATATTAAGTTTGGCTTCTATCCATTATGTAAGCAACAGCCTTAAGATCCATTTTTTTCCTTATTTATTGTCAAAGTGATGTACAGAGAAGTTACAGTTTCATACCTTAGGCACTGGATACATTTCTTGTACTGTTTGTTACCTCCTCCCTCATTAACCCTTCACCACTCCCCTTTTCCCTCTCCCCCCATGAGTTGTTCAGTTGGTTTACACCAAACAGTTTTGCAATATTGCTTTTGTAGTCGTTTGTCTTTTTTTCCTGTGTCTCTCGAGTTTGGTATTCCCTTTCCCTTTCCTTGTTCTAATACCAGTATATACAGTTGCCAATGTACTCAGATAAGCTACAGTGATAGTGCAAGTACAACCACAGGAAAGGGATACAAGAGGAACATCAACAATAGAAGCTACAGTTTCACAAGTCATGTTGAAAGTAATTACAACCATTTTGAATGATTACACTTGGTTCAGATATGTACTTCTGAACCAAAGACTACATAGGAAAGGAAAAGTGGGAATCTTATGAGCAAGTTGTGGATTTGGGTCCAATCAATGTATTAGAGAATGGAGTGAGGTAGATGCAGAGAACATGAACAGAAAGTCAAGGAAATGGGCAGTTAAGATAAAAAAGGGGTAGTCAATGCTAGGATGGCAAAATCAGTCCACATCCACTGAAGAAACTGCTACCTCCTGAGAAACATTTGGTAGAATGCAATGGAGTGCTCTAGAGATGGGAGCTGTCACAAGGAAAAATATACCAGGGAGCAACAATTCTCCTAAAGTAAAAAAATGTCCACTGAACAAGAGCACTGCCCCTTGCTGGGGAGAGGCTCACAAAGAGGCCAGAGTAGAAAATCAACCAAGCATGAGAAATCAGCGATAAATGTATTTTTTCAGCAGTATTTTAAGGAATAAGCAAGTCTCGTGTCAATGCTAATCACACAGTTATAGTAGTCTTTAGTAAGTAAATGCGAGGGGAGCTCATCTAGAAGCAAATGACACCCAGGAACGCGGAAATGAAGGTAATCATCTGTGTTTGTGACTTGTCTGGGAGACCTGATTCCATAGCCACACAGGCTGGCTTTGAATTCTTTACTATTTCTAGACTATCCATATGACATGAGGAAGTTTGGGCACTGTGTTATAATTTGCACATTCATGAATGTGTCCACCAGTAGAGTCCACATCATAAGGGAACACCAAGGACCACAAAAAATATCAATTTAATAAATTCAGAAAAGGGTTTCTCCTTTCAACACCAAGTCCCTGCAGAGAAAGGGGCCAGGAGAACTCCATCCTCCTGTGGCAGATCTACGTCACACAGAATATCACAGGAGCAGGAATACCAATTCCATGTGGCCATCTGCAACCAAAGCAATCTGAAGCTATTACTGAAGTTAGGCATGACCTTTACTATACTGAATGTAATGTACTCTAGCTTTCCTCTCTCAGGGAGATATAATATCTATCTTCCAAAAATTGTTTCCTAAGTGAGCAAATTTTTAAGAAGATAATCGAGAACAAAGGCAGGAGTTACCACTGCTTGTGAGAAGGGAATAAAAAGGACAAGCACTCTATAAAGATTGCCTCCTAATATTTCAATGTGAATTAGTAAGTGTATTATTATATTAAAAGTTTGTTGCTTTAGCCATATTTTTATTTCATCTATTTAGCTTGTATACATTTGACTAACTTAGATAGTATGAATTAAAGAAATAGAAACTACAATAACTCAAGTAATAAAGATGGAATTGGGTCAGTTCTACAACCCCTTCTTAGTCATTTTACTCATTTTCCCCCCCACTCAGGAGGTTTCAACTCAAGTTTAGAAACGCCCCAATTTCAGTTGTATTTTTTATTCTGACTACCTTTTCATAGAAAGCCCTAATATTAACAAAAAATTAATTTCCTTGACCTAAAATAAATTATTTTATGGTCACAAGTCATGATAATAATAACAATGTAGAAAACATTCATCTGTAATAGTTTAAAGCATTGTCTATTTTAGTCATTTTCCTGAAAATTTTATGTGGAGTTGCTGTTGAATGAATTTAGAAATAGTGGAGAAAGAAAATGTTCATACTAATATTAGCAAAAAAAAATCACAGTTTGAGGCCAACTTCACCTTTATGATAACCAGCAAAATGCAAGGGGGGAGGCCAATGGCAAACTGGAGGCTAAAGTCAAACATCAGTACCGAGAGAGAGAGAGAGAGAGAGAGAGAGAGAGAGAAGAGAAGAAGTGAGAGAGGGAGGGAGGGAAGGAGGAAAGAAAAAAAGATGGATAGAAGGAAGGAAGGAAAGAATGAAAAAAGGAAGGAAGGATCAAAATACTCACTAGAGGATCCTTTTTCCTGTTTTCAAACTACTTTTCAAGAATCCATTATGTGTAGGCAACATAGCGAACGCATGTAATAATGAAACTGCTCTTCAAGGAGTGGTGTCTTGGTTTAAAACCACTGTAGCTGTCACCAAAGCTCTTATAAACAGAATCTAAATCTTCAAAAACAAAAACTGCTATGAATATTAAGAAAGAACTAATGAGAACGGATGGTAGTGGAAGAAGAAGGTGATTGGAGTGTGAATAATTTCAAAGCACCATAAATGTAGGGAAACCCATTACAAATTGTTTTGTTATTGTTGTTTAGGGGAAAAAAGTGAAGGGAAAAGTAAGAACAAAAGTGGGAGTTATATATTTGTAAGGACACATCACAGTGAGATTCTTTGTATAAATAATTTGTACTAATCCAAAAAAAGTGTTTACATGTTCTGCAAGAAGACCAGATGTTATTCTGTTTAAATTAAAATAAAATAAGTTGGAATCTTTAGCTTTCATTTCCTGTTTGAAGAGCAGGAAATGTTTCTGTCCCTTTTTATGTTTCTCCTTACTTTAACATTGTTATATTTTAAAAAAGTGCTAAAACTTAAAAAATAAAAGAAAGCAAAGTTTAGTCACTGCCTTTGGGTATATTCATGTACCTCTTCTTACAGGGGATTTTGGCAAGTGGAGGTCAAAATCTGAAGATGCTTCATACAAAATTACACTGTATTTGCATATAAACAATAACCATGCTCCATGTGCTTTATTATATTTAGATCTCCATAATATATAACTGTAAAACTTTAGATGAAAATGTGATATTCTCAAGTTTAGGGAATGTCATGAAAAGTTAGTCGGCATATGTTCAGTGCAGAGAGAGTTTGTGGGGGAATATTTGCTATTTTTGGCTGGTTTAATACTTCAGGTTCAGATTCCGTTGTCTCTGCAGGTGCAGAAGGTCGAATGTACTTTCAAAATTGGAATAAGGCAATGTGTACCTTTAGAACCAGACCATAAAGCAGAAACTTTACAAAACCAACTGAAAGCGTACTGTGTATATATACATATGTGCATGTACAAAATCGATGACAAACATCAATGACTCATAATTGCAGTTATTTCTACTTTTCAGCTTGTCAACATAATAACCTAAAACAATTTACTTTTATTGCTGCCATTATTCTGTACTTTTACAGGTCTAAAGTATCAAAATCTTAAGAGATAAGTTAAATAATTGCTGACTACAAATATCTTAACACTGGTTAGCATCAAACAAAACAGTTACTAGATACTCATTAAATGTAGAGATTGAGAATGATGCCCTCCATTGGAAACTTCTTTAATTCTTTGCAGAATTTGATAAACCAATAGTTGATTTAGAATTTAATGCTCACTTATTATATCCAAGTCTGTCTATTATTGACCTAATGAAGATTTTCACTGCTGACCAATTTCTTTTCATGGATATGATAAAAAATCTGCTATTTATTACAGAATAAACTGTTTAGATTTTTGTGATAGTACCATGATGACACCTTATCATGGCTACATAGACTAAAAATTGTGAGAAGAAAATTGTCATTCACAAACAAATATGTCTACTTTAATAGAAATCGATGTAATTCTATCATGTTCAATTTTGAATTGTACCTTTATTATTTATAATAATCAATTTTAAAGTTTTATGTAACTGAAGAAGTTCACAATTTAATTTAAACATGTCATAATTTTGGAGGGCTGTAGCAGAGAAAAGAGAAAGTTGAATAGGTGCTGGTGAATAAACAAACAAACAAGACAAAAGGAGTGTGGCTGCGGATATGACCTAGTGGCAAGAGTGCTTGCCTCCTATACATGAAGCCCTGGTTTCAATTCCCCAGCACCACATGTACAGAAAACAGCCAGAAGTGGCACTGTGGCTCAAGTGGTAGAGTGCTAGCCTTGAGCAAAAAGAAGCCAGGGACAGTGCTCAGGCCCTGAGTCCAAGGCCCAGGACTGGCAAAAAAACTAACAAACAAAACAAAAAAAACCCCAACAAGACAAAAGGAAAAGACAACAAAAGCAGCAGCAACAACAACACAATTTCTTTCCTTTACATTTTGTAAAATATTATTGGGTATTTGTGATCTGCACCTATAAATATCCTCCTTTGGACTAACTCTGACATTCTAGAGAGCTATATAATTTATCATGGCCCAGTGTATTTTTTTTAACTATCCAGAGTGTGTTTACTTGTAGATTTATAGGATCATCCTAATTACCACAAATGAGAGAAACTATGCAACCTATGTTTCTTTGGATTTGGCTTACTTTGCTTAATATACTTTCCCCCCCAGTTCTTTCCATTTCTTTACCAATGGTATGTGATACCATTTTTTTTTCTGATGAAAGCACATTTATGACACATTTTCTTTATGCATTTGTCCACTGAGGGGCATCTGGGCTAATTACATATCTTAGCTATGGTAAACAATGCTGCAATAAACATGGTTGCACTGGTCCCTTTAGTGTGGCATTGTTTGTTTTCTATTGAATAAATGTCTAGGAGTACAATTGTTGGGTCATAGGTAAGTTCTTTGCTTAGTCTTTTGAGGAACCTCCCTACTGTTTTCTAGAGTAGTTGAACAAGTTTACATTTCCACCAGAAGTGCAGTTAAATTCCCTTTTGGTAGCATCCCCACCAGCACAGAAAAGGTGAAACAAAGAGTGAACAACACAACAGTGGTACTCACTAGACACTATGTGGAAAATGAACTATATGCAACTTGTGGGTGAGGACTGGAGGGGGGAAAAACTGGAAGAAAGCAAAGGAAGGGGAGAGATGATTCAAAAGCAATATATTCATTACTTGACTCATGTAATGATAACACTTTGTATATCACTTCTCCAATAACAATAAAATATAATTTTTTAAAAATAGAGGTGTTGGTGGCTCATGCCACCTACTATCACCTAACTACACAGGAGGCTGAGATCTGAGGATCACAGCTTAAAGCCAGTCCTGGCAGAAATGACTGTGAGACATTTACCTCCAGTTAACCAGAAAAATTCCAGAAATCATGTAGCTAAGGTGATAGACTAGCAGCATTGAACAACAACAACAAAAGATCCGAGGTACAGTGAGAAGGTCTGTGTTCAAGCCCCAGTACAAGCTGCTACAAAAAGAAAAGAAAAGGAAAAAAGAAAACTAAAGAGGATATAAAAACAACCCATTCCAAAAGCAATACTTACAAAACCATTTGGTGTAAACAAACTGTACAACTCATGGGGGGGGGGGGAGAGGTAAAGGGAAAGGGGGAAGGGGAGAATGAGGGAGGAAGTAACAAGTTGGATAAGAAATGTACTCACTGCCTTACATATGAAACCGTAAGCCCTCTGTACTTAACTTGACAATAAAGAAAAACATAATTCCGTTTGATAATAAAAATATATATAAATAAATATATGAATAATATGGCTCTAGGGACAGTTGCAAACAAAAAAAACACAAAAAAAAACAAAAAATAAAATAAGAAGTAGAAACAAATGAAATAATGTTTTAAAAAAAAAGAGAGATAAAATTAAATCAGGAATCATTCCTGATGCCTTACAGGCTGCAGGCTCCCTGAATATATATTGATGGACTAGAAGTGTCGCTCAAATGGTGGAGTGCCAGGTGGCTAGATGTGTGCAAGGAAGCTGAATGACAAGGTGAGGGCCCCAGTTTGAGACTTAAATAAATAATAAAAATTAAAAACAAAACATTACACATTGTGTTGATAAATCTTTTCCAATTCAACTATCTTATCCAAAATGGTACATTAGTAGGATAGAAATATTTTAGCAATCAATTTGTGACTGGACACATAAGTCCAAAATCACAAATTTGCTTGAGGAAAATCAATGGTTGTGGTTACAGGCAGGAGATAATTAAGAAGGCAATCCTTTCTGAATGAGCACAGCAAACTACATGCAGCCCTAGGCTCAGAATGATAAGCCACTGAGCCTAATTGGACAACATTTGTCACATCATTGCTGAAGATGCATACCAAGATATTAGAAAAGAGAACACCCCAAAAAAACAATTACTTCCTTGATGCATTTATGACGATACTGTCCATCATCAAAATAATGGCCCTATTCTGTCCCTCAAGAATCTCAAAGCATAATCTGACCATGAATATAAGTGTAAGAACTTGCAGCTACTTTGCTAAGCATGAGAGAAAGATTACTCTATTCCCTAGAGATCTCTAGTTTTGTGGATAAACAGGTATTAAACTTGCAGCATGCTCCTTCTTTACCGCTCTCCTGTCAAATATTTGGATCTTAGTATAGTTACAAAAAAGCCATAGTCTTTTATATGTTCACACTTCTATTCATTAATTAAATAATTAAACACTTTTCAAGATGAAGATAAAATGTCACATAGAATGGTGAATTGTAAAGAGTGATATATTTTCCCTATTGTGATCACAGTGTGAAGAATTAACTATTCTTCCTTATGAGGTGTATGTGTTTGATCTTTTACCTTTTGCTCCCTTTTATGTCATGATGGTGTTTATTCTCTAGGTTAGGATATCAAAGCTCAGATGACAATAGTTGATCATCACTTGATGCATTAACTTACCCCAGTAAAAATACAATTGAAAAATACAAAAATACAACTAAATCTCCTGGAGATTGCTTAATCCATCACAAGATATATTGTACTTACTAAGCAAGATACTTCCAGGCTATTGTATATCAGGCATTCTGTACATTTGCATATGCTTCTTGACATTGACTCCTCTGAGGCTAAATTTCTGTTTTTATTCAATGTTTTAGAGGAATATCTGACAGTATTTGTTGAACCAAGGTGAGCTGTACTGGAGTAGCAAACCCTTCACTTACTCCATACTGGTTTTGGCCAAACTAGTAACTATTTAGAAACATATTAATTATTAACTGGTTTAAATTTCTGTTTTGGATTTGAGTTCTTTGGAGATATTCCAGAAAAACCCACTGTAATTTTTACATAAAATCTTTAGATACTGGCTTACATTAGTTAAAATAGTGGTTTCTGTTTGGTTTCCTGAATTGTTTTAAGTGTTTTTAATGATAGATAATTTTGACACTAGAATGGTAAACTTTTATACATGATCTTTTCCTCATACATAGTGAAAATACACATAAAATTATAATCTCAGCAAATATTTGGCTGTAGTAAATTATAATTTTCTTCCATGAGCCATTCTTTTTCCATGTATATCAACTGGTCAAAGGAATTTTTTTATTTAAATTTATTTAAATTTAGTATGATACATTTCTATTATAGTTATTATTGCCCCAAAATAACATGATCAAAAGCAGACAAATAGTTTTTAAAAGTTTACTTTCATTGGAGTGAAATAATAACCAGAAGTTACAGGTTGGAAAATGAATCATAAACAGAAATGTAAGTCTGTTTCATCCCCCAAGTTGTTTATTGTTGTTAAAATGATTCTTTGCCAACAAAACTCCAAATAAATAAGGGTGAGATCTATCAATTCACTTGCTAAAATGCATTGAATTTAGTATATTTTAGATTAAAATATTTTGAGTAAATAACATATGTGAATAGAAGAAACAAAAATAAAATATTTATATAGCAAATTTCCACTGATATTCCTTTATGCAGGACAACATAGTTTTATATTCCAGGGACATTCAGACACAGCCCAAAGCTAACTCCTAAAACAAGTTCTCAGTACATTAGCCCACTGTCAGTTCAGTGTGGTGGGTGTAACATTTCAGGTTACCGTAGGTTTTTCCACTGGTCCCATTGCCCCTGAGTTAATTTTTGATAACTCATCAGCTGACTCTCAGAAGTGAAGTTGGTGGCTAGCCCTATACACTATTTTGTTGCTACTTCATTACATTTCTATTGAATCGTAAATATTCACAGAACTATTTCATCAGGTGCCATGAGGCATGAGAACATCTTAGAATAATTGCAATGAGAGTAAAGGAATTTCAACAGACTTTTTAAACACAAAGTTTAAAGAGGGCTTAAGAAAGCAGAAATAATAGAGCCTTGTTTCTAGAGGCTGCAAGAAAAATAATATAGGAACAAACTGTTGGCCACAATTACAAAATTCTGGAGGTAGATATGGAGAGTTCAAGGACAAGGCAATGTTTGTTATTGTACTAGTACTTAAGAATTGTACTATGCAGTGACTTTTTCACTTTACTTCACAGTAATTGATTCTCTTATTCTGAGTGGTTACTATGAATGTTAGGTATGTTCTGTTCAATAAAAGCACAAAACCTGCATGGATGGACATTTGAATATGCCTGAAAGGACTAAAAACAGAACTACTCTATGATCCAGTGATATCAAGATTGGACATTTATCCAAAGGATTTCAAATCAAGAACAATAAAGACATTTGCACACTCATGTTCCTGATTGCACTGTTCAGCCTAACCAAGTTGTGGGAACAGCACAAACGTGCCCCTCAGTGAACAAATGGAGCAACAAAATGTAACACACACACACACACACACACACACACACACACAATGGAATTTTACTCATCTATCAGGAAGAATGATTTTATGTAATTTGTATGCATTTATGTTATTTAGATGGACCTAGACAAAATTGAGTAAACTAAACCTCTGAGAGATAAAGGACATATGTTTTCTCTCATATATGGAGGGTATAGCTAAATTATAAGCCTGTATGAAAATACATACAAAGCCATATGCTTGTATATACCAAAAATTGGCTAAAGTATGATTGTATGCAGAGTGTATCCTAATAACCAGCTCCCTTGAACAGGCAACTGAAAGTTTAACAAGTGAGAACCAGGAAGCTGAACCATGTTTCGTCTGAGAGGAGTGAAGCTTAGGGGATATGACAGCAGAAGAATGGGGAGGAATACTGGGCCAATACAGTAATAATATTCAGTGTACATATGCAAAAATGGAACTTTTGAAGGGATAGATGAGGTTGGGAAGTAATGACATTGATCAAGATGCAGTATACTCATAAATTGACATGCTGAATAGAAAGTCCTTTGTACAAACAGTTAGAGCTAATAACATAAAACACACAATGATAATTATCTTCATGCAATGTGTAAAGTAGCATTCAAGTGCTTCTATGTATTTGAATAAGTTAGAAAACACTTAAGGGAATGGTAGTGTATTATATGTGTGAGGGTAGACTCTGTAGTGTATAGCACATGTTTGTTATTTCAATATGTGCAGTGTATTAGTGATATGTAAGTTATCAGATGATAACTTTTAATGTTATTTGAGGAATTTTTCATCATCTGTACATGTGATTAGTATCACAGGCTTGCAGCAAGTATGGCTGTCATAAAGGTCAATATTGTTTTCCCAGAAAACATGACTGAGCATTGGTGACTAGTATTACAAGTTTTTTATCAAATGTTTTCGATTCAATGAGATGTACTTTGCAATCATCTTCCCCTGCTTTTACAGCTTGGCCTACTTTGGAGAGAAAAGAAAACTACCATATACACTAGTATAATCACGATGAGAGAACTTACAGAAAAACATGTCCTTGAAGAATTTAGCTTGCAATAAAATTCTAGTGTTGGCTTTTCATCTGTGGGAAGGATGTGTTTTATTAAACGGCCGAGCAAAGTATAAGATCATTTGAGAATAAGCTTGTACCATGTTTTCCCCAGCTAAACATTTAAAAACCTGCTTGAAGAGGAAGGAAATTGGGTAACAGTCTGTGTTCTTAAAAGCCATCAACTCTGAATAGATATTATCCTCAAGAAAAGGAAATTGCAACCGAACACTTCAAACTCAATTCTGTTTACATCCTGCTGTTGGCTGTCCTTAAATGGAGAACAGGGCTCTTCTTGCATTGTCCATTGTCCAACTTATGTTTAATTCTGCAACAAGAAAAGGGGCACAGAAGTAAATTTCTAAGTGGTAAATCTGTATTTTCTCTATACTTACATGCGGACAATAGTTTAGGTGTAAATGTTACATATCAAGAAAAAATAATGCATTACAAAACATATATGTACACAAAGAAAGGGCCACTGTTTGCCAAACTACTTGATAAACCCACGGAGGGTATGCAGAAAACAGAAAGCATGCTGTCTGTTTTGAGTAAGATACAATACAAGAAGATATTGAGTTTGATCTCTCTCTCTGCAGCAGTAGCATTTTCTTGAGAAACAATCTCTCTCTATTCTTAATAATGCCTTGAAATACAGATTACTGTACCTATTCCACAAGTGCTGATACTGAACTGTAAGAGATTATATGTTTTGCCTTAATAAGTCTATCCAACATGGGCAGAACTAGGATTTAGAACTCTGTCAGTTCTAAACGACGGTGATTATTTGACTCTGCCAGATTATTTTATCCAATTCGCACAGTAATCTAGTTTGAGCTACCTACACAATGCTGGTCTTTATCATAAAACAGTTTTATTAAAAACTGAACACATTCTAAAACAATGTTTATTTTATTAAATGCTCATTGAGACCTTTCTCTTCCTTCTGGTGTAAAGCCAGGGGCTTGTGGTTTCTCAAAGACTCAAACATACAAAATGAGAACATGCTATATATTTGCACATTTAGTTCCTTTTTTACCTTCTGGCATTCAATTCCTTTAGAAGATACAAGGTTATTGTTTATAATAAATCAAGTTTGGATCCCTCCCTCATACATCATTGTCGCTACTAAGGTCAGCCTATTTACTAACCTCAAATTCTCCAATTTCATCTCTGCACAAAAACATGACTAGTATATTTTAAGAAATTATTATAAATATGGACAGAAAAAATGAATCTCCCATTGTCTGATATGAGTAAATTTTAAGAAATTTTAAAATTGAGCAATATATTTAAATTTTTATTAATGATGACATTTCACTTTTATTTCATGTAACTTTCAACCACCTGATAAGCTAATTTTGATAGGAAATTAAAAAATGTTTTAATATTAAATGTAGGCAAATGGCATTGCAACTTAATGTGCTAGTAATGCTGTGTTATTGGGACTCTAATAATCATTTATCTAGCCAGAATAAGGCTTAGGAACTGAAACTGTGTAGTTTACTGAATGGACCTATTGCTTTGTAATGAAAAAAATATTTACTAAATCTTTTCAAATTCTGTATGGTAAGTCCAAATCTGAGCTATGCAGTTAACATTATCAGTTCTTCAAGATGAATAATTTAAAATTTTCTTGTCTGTGTCCAAAGGAGAGACATAAATATTGATGCTATTTTCTATACAAATAAAGATGAAATAGATTAACTGAGAAAGATAAATATGACTTCCTTAGACACAAAAATATATTGAAAGACAGAATTAACTAATTTGATTGAATTCACTGATTATAAATCTCAATGTGGCTTGGGAGTTATGTAGTTTCTAAAATGTTAAAGAAAGTTCTAGAACTAGTCATGCATCTGTCTTATCCCAGTACTTGGCCAATGAAAATCAGGAGGATCAAAAGTTGAGGCCAATTTTAGGGAAAAAAGTTAATGAGTCTATCTCAACCAAGAAGGGTGTCATGGTTCCAGTTTGTAAATCCAGCTAAATAGTAAATATAGGGAGGAAGGTCACATTTCAAAGCAAGTTTTAATCAAACAAAGAAAGACACAAAAACAAGATATTGTCATAAAATAGCTAGACCATTAAAAATCTAAAGGCGTGGTTCAAGTTGTGAAACACCTGCCTAACAATCAAGAGTCCCAAGTTCAAACCTTAGCACTACTAAAAATTATCAGAAAATTTTTTTGTTTGTTTGTTTGTTTGTTGCCGGTCCTGGGGCTTGGACTCAGGGCCTGAGCACTGTCCCTGGCTTCTTTTTGCTCAAGGCTAGTAGTACTTTGCCACTGGAGCCACAGTTCCACTTCTGGCCTTTTCTTTTTTCTTTTCTTTCTTTTTTTTTTTTTTGGCCAGTCCTGGGCTTTGGACTCAGGGCCTGAGCACTGTCCCTGGCTTCTTCCCGCTCAAGGCTAGCACTCTGCCACTTGAGCCACAGCGCTGCTTCTGGCCGTTTTCTGTATATGTGGTGCTGGGGAATCGAACCTAGGGCCTCGCGTATCTGAGGCAGGCACTCCTGCCACTAGGCTATATCCCCAGCCCCAACTTCTGGCCTTTTCTATATATGTGGTGCTGAGGAATGGAACCCAGGGCTTCATGAATATGAGGCGAGCGCTTTACCACTAGGCCATATTCCCAGCCCTTATCAGAAAATTTGTAAAATAAATACCAATACCAAATGATAAAACCTCACAGACTTCACCATTGTCAATCACTTCACACTGCTATCAAGATAGAACAAATTACATAGATGGATTCAACAATGTTGGAAATTAATCATAAGATATAACCACACTTCTTGAAAACAAAATAAGGCCCCTATGGAACTGGCAATAGCATGATTTTCAGCAATGGTAAGGTCTCTCTTCACTTACTAAAGCAGGCTTGGAAATTTCTTTTATTTAAAATCCACTTCTGTGGCCAGTATAGTAATTTCTAGTCTGCATAGTCAGTTATTCAACACAGGCACTACGTAAATCTGCTCAATATCATAAACACACTGGCTCAGAGCGATCTCACGAATTAAATAGCCTCTTTCCCAGGTGAGAGAGAAAATATAGAACAAAATTAATAGTATAGCTACTGTATCTCAATGGGGAACCCCCCTCAAGCCTGAACCACTGCAGAAGTGAACAGGACTAGTGTTAGTGAGTGCAAAATTACAAATAACTGGGAACTCTAGAGAGAGGAGTAAGAATGTGATTTTGTTAGCATGTTGTTAATTAGCCAACTTTACAGAAATCAAAGTCCTGTAGAAAGGTAATGTTGTGAAATTCATACACATGATCATATCTTCCATCTGAATACAGTCAAGGTAATGCTTGAGCCAGGGAATCCAGCCCCAGAGAACACGCTGCAAAGGCTGAAGGCAGGTAAGAGGGTTGACTTCTGCTTTTTAAGGGTGTGCTTTTCAAGCCTTGGTGAGTTGCCAAGCCCAGCTGTCCACGTTGATTCTGTCCTGAGAGACCCCTGCTTTTAGTAAGATTGTCCAGCACATGAAATGTGTGGCAAATTTGAGTTTGGCTTCATTTCATTATCTGTCTAATTATAACTCCCTAGCTGCTTAGTCAGCTTCATTGCTGTCTCTAAAAGTTTCAAGAGTTACTCTTCCACTCAGAGTGGAAAATGTAGGGTATAGAATGGGATTCTTGAGTTACGCTTGATAGTTCTATGCCTCCTGGATATTTTTTTTTTTTTTTTTTTTTTTGGCCAGTCCTGGGCCTTGGACTCAGGGCCTGAGCACTGTCCCTGGCTTCCTTTTGCTCAAGGCTAGCACTCTGCCACTTGAGCCACAGCGCCACTTCTGGCCGTTTTCTGTATATGTGGTGCTGGGGAATTGAACCCAGGGCCTTATGTATACGAAGCAAGCTCTCTTGCCACTAGGCCATATCCCCAGCCCCCTGGATATTTTTTCTTACTAAATAAGACTATGTTTTTGCACTATCATCTTATGCATATATGAGTATTTATAATCTTCAGAACCCATCAAGTTTCTAGAAATTACATTAGCTATCAGTAAAATTAACTCTAAGTAAAGCAACTGACTATAAAAATGAGTAAATAGACCTAAGTGAAACTCAAGGGGAGTTCCAAGGAAATTGTGAATAACTCTTTGAATAAAATATTTTTAAAAAGCAATAGTGACCACTGAGGGTTTGTTGGTGACTGGATTAAGCATGTGAAAATTTAATTTTATTAAATCTTAATAAAAATGCTTCATGGCCAGACTCTTGTGGCTCATGACTGTAATTCTAGCTACTCAGGAGGCTGAGATCCTAGGATCACGGTTCAAAGTGAGAATGGTCAGGAAAGTCTCAGAGATGTTTATCTCCAATTAACCACCAATTAGCTGGAAGTTGAGCTGAAGCTCTAGTGGTAGAGCACTAGCCTCATTCACTGAAGATCAGGAACAGTGCCCAGGCCCTAAGTTCAAGAGCCAGGACTGGCACCAAAGAGGGGAAAAATGCTCAATGAAATCATGATTACCATTCATAGAAAAATCAATCTAAAAGTCAGAGAATTTTGGTAATTGTTTATAACCCAGAATGTGCACAAGGAATAAAAGGGATTCATACTCAAGACTGTTTCCAAACCTATTCTTTCAATCCTAGAAACAGGCTGAAAAATGAGGGTGCTCCTTTCCAAGGCCTTTTTGCTAAGACAAAAATTCGAGGAATTTCAGCCAAGCCCAAGCTGTTGACATTGATCTCTATACTAAGGATTTTATATTCCAGATGACTGTGCTTTCTTTTTAAGAATTTTAAGAATTAATATTTGATATTTGGTTGTGAAGTCAGTTGGCTAAATGAAATATTTAAAACACCAAATCTACTTCATATGTTTTTTTTCTTCTTAAAGTGTTGAAAATTCACTTTCTATTTTATTAAGTATATCTGCTTATATACCATCACTATCAAAGGTGAAAAACTGACAGAGAAGGACTTTTGTATGTGATTAGAAGTTACAGTTTTATAAGTGAACATAATCTGTTTTTAACCATGGTTAAAACAAACCATGGGCATGTTTAAGTGCTTGATTAACAGACACAGGCCATAAGTTTTTATTCGCTTTAATTTTCTTTGCAAAAAATATAAAGACTCTCACTGAGGGCAAGAAATATATTCACATACATAGCTCAGTGGTGCTGCAGTTTACCATGGGTGTTTAATGTTGCTTTGACACACAGAGAAGGCACACCAGTAGAACCAACAACTGGTTCTGGTACCTATTGTAAAGATATGTCTGTCCCTCACTGTGGGGCACTGCCTGCAGCTTTAAGAGGTGGTCCTACCAGGTCCTACCGCCTCTGGGGCCGCCTGCCCGCTAGCCCCGCCTGCCTTGTCCCAGGTCCAGACCGGAAAGGGTAGCTCTAACCAGCCCCGCCTCCCGCCTCAAACCGCCTGCGTACCAAGATGGCGGCGGGCAGAACCCAGGGGGCGGTCCTGTGGGACGTGATGACTGCCCATAGAGGAAGTCCTGAGATGTCACTGTGATGGACAGCTCATAATCAGCCTATCGCCATGCCTAGTTAGCCACTCCAAATCCCGCCTCTTCCTGCTGGTCATCAAGGCTATATAAACCCCAACCTGAGATTAAACGTTGGATTTCCACAAAGCGCCTGGCGTCCTGAGTCCTTATTTAAACATAGGAGTGCTGGGTGGGTGTTATTCGTGACTACACATGTCCTCAGCTTTTTCACACACTAGGGCACGCTCCAGCTTTTCCCCCGTGGGTCGGGAGAAATTGTGCGAGGGCTGAGAGCCCTACTACACCTCATTCAGTGAAGGGAACTTTAATAGTACTAGTTACTGTTTGCTGCCTATTATTGGGAGCATCAAGAATGCATGTCAGAGGTGAAAGAGGTACCAACTATTTTGGAATTACATAAAAGGGGTTATCAACTATTTTGGAATTACATAAAACCCTTGCACACAAGCGTACCCTGACACAGGACACTCAGCTATGGCCCAGATGTGACATCATAGTCAGCATATCCAGTAGGTCCTAATGAACAGGTTTGCAGTACAAGAGTGGAGAGAAGAAATGGCTAGAAAATAACCCGAGTGTTTAAAAAACACAACAAAACCAAAACAACTTTTTCTTCTTCATGTGGGAATAGAGCCCCAGCCAGGGACTTAAGAGCTATTAGAAAATATTGTAAACTAGATTACTTGTAATAAAGTAATTAGGGGATGATGTCTCTTTGGTTTCTTAGTTAAAAATTCTTTACTAAACCTGAGGGTTATAGTTATGTAAGTCAGGGAAAGAGAACATTTCCTTTTGAATAATGTCACTTCTTCCCTTACTCTCTCAGGTTTTCCCTTCCATCACACCCACAAGTTGTATCATTCGTTTCCAACACGATTTCCATGAGTATCATTGCTGCAAATGTTTCTTTGATTTCATTCAAATGATTAAAAATGTAAAAGTCATGAAAGAAGAATTTCCAAGGTGATGGTGAATGAAAGGGGATGGAGCAGGCTTTCACAGTAGTGCATGCCAAACCTAAGAAAAACATGCATTACATAGTCTGTATAAAACAAGGGTTGCCTCTTCCTCTATTCATAACCTTTATTTGTAATCATTTGATAAGTTCTCTGCTTTTCATTTATCTATATCATACATGAGTGGACTCAAAACTAAGGTGCAATATTTAAGGATCATTTATTCTAAAGGACCTACAACTGTTGAGCCTAATTTCACTGGATTAACCTCAGCCCCATTCCTGAAAGGTGCATTTGTCTTGTCTTATTCCTGAGTTAATAGGAATATGTCTGAAATTTCATCATTACCTATGATATTTGTTATACCTTCTGAAAGGTCTTTAATATTTGAGCAATATCTTTGCATTATCAGTTTTCTATTAGTATTTAAATTCCTATTGAATTTAAATAATTACTTTTTTCATTAAAATGCTGAAGTCCAAAAAAAATTCAATACAGCCTGTCTATGTTGATGATTCATTGTTATGTTCATGAGCTAACCTCCTTTATTTTGTAAAACCTGACTCAAGTGTTGTTTTTAGTCTGTCAACCAAACCAATGTCTCCCTCTAAATTGCTGTGGTATATTTTCTCTTTCAATAAACAATAAAATATTTTATTTCCTATTGTATGTAGATATATACATGTTTCTTGCTCAACTTTTCCTTACACTGAAAATAATGATGGATGACAGAAGCCAGAGAAATTGAAATGAACTCTAAATCTGTCATTTTAACATTTTGTAAGTTCAGTTGCCTTTTATGTAAAATAAAGATCACATAGCATACCTTACTAGCTTTATAGAATTTCTCAAGATAATAAGTGAGATATGGCATTCACAGTATTATAATATGGAAAGTGTAATAATATTCCATTTTCTATTATTGAGCCTCAATACATGCAACAATGTTACTCAAAAATATTTTATTAGAGATAAATACAACCAGGGTGAGGCCTTAGATTTCTATTGTCATAAATAACCATTAGACAGATGTGTAACAGGCATATGCTGAAGAGTTCTCCACTATGCTTTCCTGTCCTCGCAGTAAGACTTCCTCAATCAATCTGTGATTGACACTCAGTGGTCTCGAAGATAAGAAAATTTCAATTACAAAAAGTGATCCCTGCTCTACTTTAATCTCAATTATTTTGACATTCTAGTAAGATAATGATCTTGAAAGGAAGAAACTGAGATAAAATTTAAAAGTGTCCGAATTCTAAAAATGTACATATATATATATATATATATATATATATATATATATGAGGTATGGCAACATTCTAAAATGAATGTTTAGATGTGACTACAAAAACATAGGAAACCAGGAGAGGTTAGTGTCCCTGTCATCTAGTGACATAGAAGGTGACATTCATAAGGGCTAAATGACAGGTAAGAAGTTGTAAGGTCAATGTTAATTAGACTATTTACATTTCCCATTATTTTCATATATAGAGAAGTAGAACTGTTTAGAAGGTTCCATATGCCTTGTGGATACAGAGAAGGAACCATTTTGATAATTATTTTTTCTTCTCATTTCTTTATTGTCAAAGTAATGTACAGAGGGTGTTACAGTTTCATATGTAAGGCAGTGAGTACATTTCTTATCCAACTTGTCACTTCCTCCCTCATTTTCTCCTACCTCCCACTCCCCAATTCCTTCTTCCCCCATGAGTTGTACAGTTGGTTTACACCGAATAGTTTTGTAAGTATTGCTGTTGCATTGGTTTGTCTTTTTTATCCTTTGTCCCTCTATTTTGGTATTACCTTTCCCTTTCCTAGTTCCAATATACGTATTTACAAAATCCAGTGTACTAAAATCAGTCACAGTGATATCAGGGGTAAAACCACAGGAAAGAAATATAAAAGTAAAAGGGCATGAATTCACATGGCATGTTATAATTCTTAACAGTGAAGTCAGAAATGATGTAGCAAGGAGCCTGCTATAGAAACTAGGATTGAAAATCTTAAGCAGGAATCACAGAGAATGGTACAGAAAAATGTTTACAACACTTGTAAGATTAAGAAAATTATTATTATGCCCTGATTTGGGGAAAACCCAACTTTAAAATCTAGGACCATCCAAGACACTTAAGTGGAATCTAAAAACTACAAGGCGGTAAAATAATGATATCAAAGCATTCAGAAGAGGAGAAGTTAAGGGAGAGAAAGTGTATTTCATTCTTTTTAACTATGTCATTGCAGTCTTAATGACTGAAGTGTCACACCCTGGCAGCAAAGCCCTCTGAGCAAGGGGCTGAAAATCCACACTATAGAGGCCTAAGATTTTTCTTGGGGCTCACCAAGGTCATAGCCAGGTGGCTCCACCCACCCACCTCTATATCACCCCTTTTCTCCAGCGTTCTCGGTGTAAGCATCTGCCACTCCACAAGAGGACTTCTGCTACAATTCCCAGATTTCTCTTAGTGCTCCTAATCTTTATTCATCTTCTTTGATTGTCAGGACTTGTTTAGTCAAGTGTCTCCTTTAGAAAGTTCAAATCTGTTTCTCTTCATCAAATTCTATTCCATGCTTTACAGTCCTAGTGGCCAAAATGTATTCACAATCAATTCTGAGGATTGAGGTTAATACACCCAATGTTCTCATCCACATCCATAAGTAACACTGTTGGATACTACACTTCCAACACCATTTTCATTTGACAGTAACATTGTCTCCCCCAACCTATACTGAAACTGGTGCATACTGATTCGGTTCTAATGTGATCTCATCAACAAACCAACTAGCATTTGTTGCTTGCCTCAGTGGCATGATTTTCTGATAATTATGGAATACAGAAGATATTTGCACATTCTTCTCTCTGTTTCATATTACTTTTTAACACATGGACATTTTAATATAGTTGATATGGAAAATATTAAAATGTCCATGTGTTAAAAAGTAATATGAAACAGAGAGAAGAATGTGCAAATATTGCAATGTGCAAATATTGATATGGAAACAACAGTTTAGGACACATATTCTAACTCCATTAGGTCTGGTCATTTGTCCCCAAATTGCAAGTAAAGAAACAAGTAATGGTGAAGGTCAGAGGAGTGTTTCTTATTGTAGGGCACTGACATGCTGCAGAGAATTTCTTAAGTATGGTAGCTTATCTTCTGGCCCCAGAAATGGTCTTCAAGTTCAGTAGAGAATTAGGGCAAGCATTGAAAGGTACTTGTGCATAGTTAAAACAGCCTTGGTCTCACAGTGTCTTCATTGATTATGATCTCAGATCTGGTTTTTCAAGGGTTAGAGAGCTGAAGAAAAGTTGTTGCCACTGGCATCAACTTCAAGGGCTTATCTGACTTCCATCTAATGATTACTTCTGATTTGGGATGTAGCCTCATCACTGTAGGCCATTTTGTAATCATTTAGGAAGTGGTCGCTCCTGCCAATCCTTCCTTCAGAAGTAATAGTTCTGGTTCTTGGTATAAACAGCTATAAGTTCTATTCTTCCTGGATTAGAGGTTATTGCAAGGAGAAAACTAAAGAGAGAACAGTTCAGAGTATAGACAGATACAAAATGGAGGCAGACATGCCCAGCTTTTCTCTTGATTTTACTTTGTGGTCCCAAGAGACTACAAAAGCAGTTACTACAAACCTATTAACAGGATCACTATTTTATTTTCAAAAGGTTACTGGAAACATTTCTGCTTAAATCTCAGACTTGTCCTTGTGCTTATTTTATTCCCATAATTATATTTTTTAGGATCATAGTTTATAATTATGCATAATAAAACACAAGTTTTCAAATTCTCCAATGGACAAATGAAAATCTCGTTTTACCTATTCCAGTTTTATGCCTAATATTTCATGGAACTGTGAGAACCCACTCAAGTATCTGAAATGGTTTTGTAACAGTTACACATATAATCTGATATCCCAATCTGCAACCACACCATGAACTCACTCCCAAATTTCCACAGAGATCAGAAGATGGATAGCTTTGCAGAGAGGAACAGTTCGATAGCACTTATGGTGTGGTTAATACTGTTTCTTCCTAAAGCTGCAGTACATGCCAGCAGGTTCATAAAATTTAACATTCTTCCCTGTAACCAAGAGTATAATTAGGAAATGACGTAAAAGTAGAATCCAGTTTTTCAAGTCCCAACTTAGATTTCACTCTCCGTAATCATCAAACTAATATAAATAGAAAAACTTCCATTTATATAGATATGTTGTTATGAAATAGATATGCTCACAAGCCTTACTTTATAAAACTTGGTTCATTTAATGAAGTTGTGCAGTTATACTGTAGTTATATCTCATGTGTTATAAAGGTCTCTGGTATGAATAGCCAGCGATTTAAGCAGAATCACACATTCACTGATTGGAGCCCACCTCATTGGAACTTCAGGTGTGTCTGTTCAGTAAGCAGTTATTAACGTCTCACTTAGATGCATTCAATATTATTCATGAGCCATAAAAATTACCAAAAGAAACAGACAAACAGTGGGTAGCTGACGAGAGCCCAAGAAAAGTGTATGTGTCTCTCCCATCATGTACCAAATAATTTCACAGGCCTTATGCAGCTTGTGCTCCCAACGTTCCTCAGTCCTGAGTCACCAGACAACATGATTGAGATGGAATATTCATTAACGGAAATGAAAACCAATGCATGCCATGGTTGTAGGAGGAAACCGTTGCAGGATAGAGAGAAAGTACATTTGGGGGAACTGATATAAACTTCAACAGTTATCATTACTTCACACTTTTGTTTTAGGTCATATGTCTTAATATTCCTCAGTTTCCTGGTTTGCAATATTCTGTGATTAAAGCCAACACTTTCCAAAATGTGTACCACCATTGCTATAGACATAAAATAATCTGCTCAATACAGGAAAAGAAGAAAAGGGAGGTGAGAAGAGACAGGAGGGGAGAAGAGAAGAGGGGAGAAAAGAGGTTTAAGAAAATTTGTAAGGTACACACTTTGTCAGGTTCACAGTGTTTGTTTAATGAAAACTGGAGCCTCAGGCAAGAAAGGAAAACTCGACATTGTTCTAAAAACAATTCTTTTCTGCATTAATATATCAGGAGAAACCCTTCATATACTTTTCAAAGCATAGCATAACAAAGAACATGTTCCTATGTTGCCTTTGCTGGTACATTGGGATTTCCTTAAATTTTCTCTTACCTTAAGATATAATAGTTGGTACTCAACCTCACAGTTCATTTCCTCCTCTTCTAGTTTCTGGGCAAAGAGTTCTTTCCTTGGCCTTCTGAATTCCACTTTTGCCTGCACGGATTCAATCACTGTCATGAGGCTTCCCCATTCCTCCAGAAGGATGTGTTCCCATACTCGACATGAGCTTGAACTCTGCTCCATTTCCCCGGCATGTGCTGTCTGTCCTCTACTCCAGGGTCACGTTGATGTACCAGTCCTGCACGTTCTTCCACACCACACTTCCCAGCAGTGTACAGCTCTATTCAGGCTCTGGTAATGAGCCCAGGGCCTGGGAATAGCCCCAGCCACTACAACTTCACTCAGCTAGAGCTGAATCTATCTTCTGCAGAAGAAAGAAGGTTCTCTTCTGAGAGGACATCAAAAGCCAGCTCTTCTAAGAGTATTCTCCTTTGGTTTTAGTGTGAATGTTTAAAGCCCTGTTTAATAAATCATGCCCAAGTATAATTTATTTTGTCTTTTACTATCCATTGGGTTTACTTGTAGATTTATAGGTATATTCTAATTATTACAAATGAGGGAAACCATGAAGCCTATGTCTCTTTGGGTCTTCCTTACTATCATTTTCCCCAAGTTTTTCAATGTCCTTTTGGATGGAGCAATGTCATTTTTCCTGATGAAACATAAAATCCATTATATACCACATTTTCTTGATCCATTTGTCTCTAAGAGGCATCTGAGTTGATTCTACATCTTGGCTATGGTAAACAATGCTTCAATGAACATTGTTATGTTGGTGGCTTTAGTATGGCTTGGTTTGTGGTCAATTAATAGCTATGTGCATATGATCATGTAAATATTGCTTATTGAAATAAAGTCCAAGACATAAAAACAATAATTGTATTTTTTTTCTTTTCTTTCTTTTTGCCGGTTCTGGGGCTTGAAATCAGGGCTTGAGCTCTGTCCCTGTTTTTTTTTCTCACTCTGCCACTTGAGCCACAGCACCAATTCTGGCTCTATATATCTCTCTATATATACCATATATACATATTATATATATATATATATATATATATATATATATATATATATATATATATATCTGAGAAATTGAACCCAGGGCTTCATGTATGCAAGGCAAGCACTTTACCACTAGGACATATTCCCAGGCCCAAATTGTTTTTCTAATTTTACTTTTTGTGGATCTGTTTTTCTCTCTCTCCAACACCCCCCCCCCATTTGTCACTTTTAATTTAATGTATCTGATTAGGAGAAGGGAAAGTGAAGTACAGAAATGGTGGAACAAAGGGTGAACTAAATCAACAGAGATATTCACTAGACACTATATTGAAAATAAATTATACAACTTGTGGGGAGAAGGGTCAGGAGGGAAAGAAACTTTGAGAAAATGATGGAAGGGGTGACACTTTGTACTCAGTACCTGACTCATGTAACTGTAACCCCTCTGTACATCATCTTTACAATAATTATTTTAAAGCCAGCTCTTAAGCTGGGAGGGGTTTGTACACTCCTGTAATTCCATCACTCAGGAGAGAGGCTGAGGCATGAGGATTGTAGGTTCAAGAACAGCCTGTGCTTCATAGTAAAACTCCTCCTCCTCCTCTTCCTGCTGCTGCTCCTGCTCCTCCTCCTCCTCCTTCTTCCACTTCTTTTTCTCCTTCTTCTTGTCTCTACCATGGCTTCACCTCAGGCCATTGAGCTCCATTTCTTTGTTTGTTTAAGCCCCAGTACTGGCACACACACACACACACACACACACACACACACACACACACACACACACACACACACACAGAGCCTAGTGTAAACTTAGGTTAAAATAAAGAAAATATATAAGCCCAGCTAGTTGAAATGTTTAAAAATACACATTGTAGGTAAAGCTTAATGTAGAAATGAAACAATGTGATAAAGCATTGTTCTGATTTCTTTTTCTTTAGATAGTTATGTTACATCCACTTGTGATAATAGACTGGTGGTTCTGTGATCAGGTTTTGGGAATAATATATTTTATAATCCATATCAAGTAGGAAGAGTAAGGGCCTGTCTTTTCTTGCAGATGAAACAATAATCTTAAGTTTCATTTAGGCAGATTCATTATAGCATATCTGCATCTAAAAGTGAAAAAAAATGAACATCTTACTTAACTCTGCATGAGCAGCTACTGTTAAAAAGAGGTTGTACTGAAAGATTTGGATGAGTTTACTGCCAGAAGTGAGGATGAAGTTAACACCATTCATATCATATGCTCGGCTCTATAGTGTAGGTAGCTTGAGAGGCAACCACATTCTGATCACAGAAAATTAAAATCTATGTGTTCGGAACTTACAAAGAAATACATCCAAGAAGATTGAAAGTATTTCAATGGATAGGGCAATTTTCATGCCGTACATCCTTAAGAGATCTGTTGTCCTCTGTTCAGAAGGAAGACCTTAATTCACTCTGCTTAAACCCTCTGTTTTGACTGGTCTCAGGTAGACTTCCCCATCAAGCAGAAGACATGTGGGCTATGAAGGCTGAACAGAAATAATCACACCATAGACAGATGAAATAGTTGTTTACTTTTGGAGCTAAACCTTGATTAATACAAATTACCCATGGTGGGGGCCAAGAACCTAGTAATAAATAATAAACTATGAGACAGAGAATTTACACACATAAAAAGAAAAGAAAAAAGCTAATATTAGGAAGGGCAGATCAGATGATATGAATGGAGGCTGTAAGAGAAGAGACAGCAGCTACAGGAGGAAGCACAGGACATGAGCCATATCGAGAAGTTAGGCCTTGGAAAGTCAGTTCCCCTTACAGTGTTCCATCCCAGCTTCTATGACAGCAGCACTTGGCACTATGACCCCTTATCACTGTTCCTGTTTTCTGTGTTTATTCAAAACCCTGAGCCCTTCCCATGTGGTTCTTTGTATTTCTTTTTAAACTTTTACTTATTGCTATTGTAAAGGTGATATACAGGGGAATTACAGCTATGTAAGTCAGGTAAAGAGTACATTTCTTTCTGATCAGCGTTACTCCTTCCCTTGCTCTCTCCCAGTTTTTTCCTCCCATCCCCACCCCATTTTCAACATAGTTTCTAGTGAGTCCCACTGCTTCATTTTTCAATTTGTCAATGACAGAATAATATTGAAGAATGAGTTACAAAAAGATAGTGTGTTTGATAACTAACTCGTGCTGTATATTAAGATTTATCTTAATCGTTTAGAGAAACCCTACTGCCCTGCTGGTGGGAATGTAAACTAGTACAAACACTCTGAAAAGCATTCTGGATGTTCCTCAAAAAACTATTAAGGTCATACTCTGTGACCCAGCCATACCACTACTACGCAGATACCCTGAGCAACAGGATCCAGGATGCAAAAAGGGCACTTGCACCTCCATGTGCATTGCTGTACTGTTCACAGTAGCCAAGATATGGAAACAACCCAGATGCCCACTACAAATGAATGGATCCAAAAAATGTGGTGCCTATATACATTGGAATTCTATCCAGCCATCAGAAAGGATAAAATAATGGCTTTCGCAGGGAATTAGCACTAGAACAAATCGTGTTGAGCGAAACAAGCCAAGAACAAACAGATGACCAGCACATGGTCTTCCTGATATGCAGGTGTTAGAATCAAATTACAAAGAGACATGACAAAGCAAACAGGAGCCATGATACCAATGCACACCTAAAAAGAACAGTCTTAGGAGAAATGCAAGACTTGGGAGAAATGTAAGACCCAATGATTACTTCATATGGAGGTAAAATAATATACAGACTTAAAAGAATTCCAAAGATAAGGAAAAAAAGGACCTCTTTTTAATTAGTCTTACAGTATTTTGAGGACCCTTTATTCTTCACCTCACATAGGGTGTATATATGTGCATTTCTGAGGGAGGGGAGATGGGAGGAAAACACAGAATGAACAGAAACTGGGTGAAAAAAAATACAGTAGAGGAGATCCAACAGTTACAATGGACATTGATGAAAGCAAACTAATCAACTGAAGGGCAGTGGGAGGAGGGAAGAAAAGAGAGAAAAAGAGGGAAGAGATTAAACAAAGCAAAAGGAAAGCAATGTAGCTATCACCTGACTGGGAAGAAATTGTTTTAGAGTTAATGTTCATAGACTTCATAAGCATTGTAGATTAGAATGACAATGTCCATCATTGGGAAGGTAAAAATAAATGATGAAAGCAGGGGTAGGGGGTGAGTTGGAGGGAGGGAAGGTGGGAGAAAAATGAGGAAGGGGTAACAAGTATAATAAGACATGTACTCACTACATTCAGTATGTAACTCTAACCCTTCTGTGTATCATCTTGGCAATAAAGAGAAAATATGAGGTATAGTATGATGAACTTTTAAAATATGTATTCCTTTGGATTGCCTTCTCAATTCATAGCACACATAGTACATCTTTTTGAAATGAAATTCATACATCTCTGGACTGATAATGTGGCCTTCAACACACCACTTTATTGTACATATGCTTCTCTCGGGATTCTAGTCAGTGAAAAGTGAATGATCATGCCCTACATATTGTATAGGACTGCTCATAAGTATATTCATTTTTCTTTAAGTAAATGTGTACTTTATTTCTAATTCACAAAATTAGAAATTAAAATGTTTTAATCACTTTTAATTAATATACTTACAAATAACAAATTGTTGAATATTAGAACCAACTTTTTTTTTTGTTTTGTTTTGTTTTGCCAGTCCTGGGCCTTGGACTCAGGGCCTGAGCACTGTCCCTGGCTTCTTTTTATTTTTGCTCAAGGCTAGCACTCTGCCACTTGAGTCACAGCTCCACTTCTGGCCATTTTCTATATATGTGGTGCTAGGGAATTGAACTTAGGGCTTCATGTATATGAGGCAAGCACTCTTGCCACTAAGCCATCTTCCCAGCCCCACTTAGGACTTTTTGTAAGCACTTCTATTAGCATACGTTAGTGTTGCAAGAGTATTTTATGGTGACATTTCTATACATGCATACAAGACAGTTTGAATAAATTTACCCCTCTATCACACTCCCTTACTCTGCTTTGCACTTCTTAAAACAGTTTCAATGGGTTTTGTTATACTATTTACATACACTGATATAAAGTACTTTACTCTTCTATTTCCCCTGTTACCAGCTCCCATTATGTCCAAAGAAACTTTTCTTACATTTCAACCTGTATTATAAAGCTATAGTAATAAAAACAGCTTGGTATTGGCACTGGAACAGGCCTGAAGACCAATGGAACAGAATTGAAGACCCAGAAATGAACGCACAGAACTATGCCTACTTAATCTTTGATAAAGGAGCTAAAAAATAGTCTGGAAAAAAGATAGCCTCTTTAACAAATGGTGCTGGCAAAACTGGTTCAACACATGCAACAAACTAAAACTTGATCCTTATATATTACCCTGCACCAAAATCAATTCCAAATGGATCAAAGACCTCGAAATAAAAACAGATACCCTTAAAACACTTAAGGAAGGAGTAGGAGAAACACTTGGGCTCCTTGACAGAGGACAGAACTTCCTTAAAAAAGGCCCAGAAGTGGTACAAATCAAAGAAAGGTTGGACAAATGGGACTGCATCAAACTACAGAGCTCCTGCATGGCAAAGGACATAGCTCGCAAGATAAACAGAAAGCTCACAGATTGGGAGAAGATATTTACTGGCCATTCAATGGACAAAGGCCTCATATCTAAAATATATGGAGAACTAAAAAAATTACCTTTCTCCAAAACAAAACGGCAAAGAACCAATAGCCCCCTCATCAAGTGGGCTAAAGACTTAAAAAAAGGCTTCTCTGATGAGGAAATGAAAATGGCCAAGAGACATATGAAAAAGTGCTCTACATCACTGGCCATAAAAGAAATGCAAATCAAACCAACATTAAGATTCCATTTCACCCCAGTAAGAATGTCCTATATCAAGAAAACTAACAATAACAATTGTTGGAGGGGATGTGGCCAAAAGGGAACCCTACTTCATTGTTGGTGGGAATGTAAACTGGTTCAGCCACTTTGGCAAGCAGTATGGAGATTCCTCAGAAGGCTTAGAGCTCCCCTATGACCCAGCAGCCCCACTTTTGGGCATCTACCCAAAAGACCACAAACAAGAACACACTAAAGCCACCAGCACAACAATGTTCATTGCAGCACAATTTGTCATAGCTAGAATATGGAACCAACCCAGATGCCCCTCAGTAGATGAATGAATCAGGAAAATGTGGTACACAATGGAATTTTATGCCTCTATCAGAAAGAATGACATTGCCCCATCAGTAAGGAAATGGAAGGACTTGGAAAAAGTTATACTAAATGAAGTGAGCCAGACCCAAAGAAACATGGACTCTATGGTCTCCCTTATAGGAAATAATTAGCACAGGTTTAGGCTAGTCAGAGCAGAGGATCACAGCAGCCCGATAGCTATTATGAACACATAAGATGATGCCAAGTGAAATGAACTCCATGTTATGGAAACGACTGTTATACCACTGTTGTAATTACTTTCAACATGTGTTGTGAAGCCATAGCTTCTATTGTTGATGATCCTCTTGTATCCCCTTCCTGTGGTTGTACCTGCACTATCTCTGTATCTTATCTGAGTACACTGGAAACTGTGTATACTGATATTAGAACTAGGAAACTGAAAGGAAATACTAAAATTGAGAGGTATAGGGTAAAAAGACAAACGACTACAAAAGCAATACTTGCAAAACTGTTTGGTGTAAATCAACTGAACAACTCATGGGGGGAAAAGGAAAGGGGGAGGGGGAGGGGGAATGAGGGAGGAGGTAGCAAACAGTACAAGAAATGTATCCAATGCCTAACGTATGAAACTGTAACCTCTCTGTACATCAGTTTGACAATAAAATTTTTTTAAAAGAAACTTGTTTTACAATATGGTGATATATTTTTTCAGTGTAGGCTAATTATATAAAGTACTTCCATCATGATATTTCTCATGCATATGTTTTGCTCAGATCAGCGACCTCTATTCCTCTTCCTTTCCTAATCTCCCTACCCCATATCATTCTGCAGCTTTCAGTGCATCTCCTTATACAATTGTCATACACAGACACAGTGCATTTTGGTATTATTCACCTTGTATGATTCTTTTTCTCTTTCCACCTTCCTGTATATAGTCCCACAATTAGAATAAACTTTTCTCTTTGTGTATGTACACACACACACACACACACACACACATTCCTTTAGGTGTAAAATTTCTAAGTGAGAAAATACAGTGAATTTATACAGGCTGATTTTCTAAGATACCATGTAAGGCTTTGAAGCTACTTTCATGATGTCTTATTGCCCAAATCTTAGTTGCCACACCATCTTAACACTTAAATCGAACCTATATGTACCTGCAACAGAAACTCTTGAATTCCTCCGGAATAAATATTTTTCCTCATAAAAGAATGTTTTGTGGAAAAAAATCTCAGTCACATGTTCGATGTTCAGTATTTACTACTAGGTCATTATTTCTACAAAGACAAAGGTTTTTTAAAAACACAAGTGATACTTTTTTTTTTAAATTTTGTTTACTAGTCTGACCTAGAGCTCAGACAATATGTTTCTTTTCCTAAGCCTAATTACCTTCCTTTCTTTTCTCAGGAGGTTTGTGTGAAAACCACAACTAGGACAAAGCAGAGGCTCCCTCCCACCCTGGGAAGTCTCTGGGTACTAGAGTTCTGAAGGATAGTATTGCGATGAGAAGTTATAAAATGTATACTCAATATCACTGCTGTCCATGGAAATACAAGCCAAATTATAATGAAGTCTGGAGATGTATTCCAACAACACAGAATGTCCAATGCTCTTACGGTGAACTCTAGCACCACAGAACAAAGTATAATGAGAATTCACTTGAGTAAAAATTGCTACATCAAAAAAGGATCACAAGCCCTGGTGAGAATGTGAACTTAAGAGAAAAAAAAAAGGTACATTGCCATGTGTTAATGGAAGTGTTACTTTATGAAATCACTGTGGAAAACAACATGTGGTTCTTTAAAAGATGATCATGTAATCCAGCAATGTAGCTGTGTACTAAAGCCTTGCTTGTGCAACACTCTTCACAGAAGCCAGGAAAGGCAAGCAAGATAAATGTATATTAATGGATGAGCAAAGAAAATTTAGCTCAGACACACGGTGGGATATTACTGAATTATAAAAAAGAGGGAAATTCTGTTATTTTTAACAGAGTAGAATTGGAGAGTACATCAAGTAAAACACCCAAGCATAAAATGACAAGAAAAATACCTGATGTCTTACACATAGAATATAAAGAACTTGATCCAATAAAAGTAAGACTAAACTAGTAGTTATCAGAGGCTTGGAAGGGGGAGCGAAGGAGAAGAGGTATTCAGTAGATACTGAATTAGAATTAGATAGGACTAAGAAATTCTGTGTGTTACTGCATTATCAGGCAATTCTTTTTTTTGAATTTTTATTGTCAAATTGATGTACAGAGAGGTTACAGTTTCATAAGTTAGGCATTGGATACATTTCGTGTACTGTTTGTTACCTCCTCCCTCATTCCCCCTTTCCCCCTCCCCCTTTCCATTTCAGGCAATTCTACATATTTCAAAAAACAAAAAGAGACGATTTTGAATTATTGACCATAGAAGATAATGAATTAAGAGGTGGTTTCACTTGTTTTAGCATATATAAAACGAATGCATATATAAAGAAAAATCACATTTTACATAAGGAACATGCATAGTTTTCATGTTTCTATGAATCTATTAAAAATCTGAAAATATGGTCATTGCAATAAGAATATTTAGTATTCTTCTCCCACAGAGGACCTTCTAGACTCATGGCTGGTTTCCATGGTTTCACTGTGTAGACAAGGAAAACAAAGAGGAGTATGGAATTTCTTGAGTTCATTAGCATACTTGGTCCTAAATCTATCAGATGAGAAAGCAAGGTCATCCAAACAACAGATAAAAAATGGCCAAAGATAATGCTAGCTTGTATATTAATAATGGATTATAGATGCACACTTATTTCTTTTTAATAAAACAAGAGTGTTTGATAGGTGTGGCAATATTCGCTTGATCCTTTCTTTTGCAGGTAAACTATCTTGAATTTCCTCAGAGAATTGCTGGACACTTGTATCTTACATAGATGTTACAATGGCATTAACACTATCTTCAAACTAGTAGTGTGAAAGGGATTTCTGCCTGATCAATCAGAATATATATGCATTCACTCCAGTATGAGTTCAAAGAAGAACAAATAACGTACCTAAGGTCAGCAACAGGCATTATGAGAAACTACTTGAAGATTATTGAAGTAAAGGAATGTGTTTTTTTTTCTACTGCCATTCTTTCATTTCTTCATCCCTGTCCTCCTCCTCTTCTTTCTCTTCTTACTCTTTCTCCTTCTTCCCTTATTTCTTGTTCTTCACCACTCTTTTAGCCTGGCTTTTTCTCCTCCCTTATGATTTCAATGCTACCATTCAGATTTTAACCAAAATGGAAGTTCTCTTAAGAGTAATGCTAAGGTAGAGCAAGGCAGAACCAAGACACAAATTAAAATCAGATACTGATAACATACTTGGAAAGTCTATATCCATTCATGCATGCAGTCAACCCTACTGTCTTGCTTTTACATTATTTAACACATTACCTTTGTACTTAAGCAGCTTAAGTATGTCCTTTTGAACTTGCAACGCTGAGTCTTAATTTACAATGTCTATAAGCAGACATGGTTTGGGAGTGAGTGAAAGCTAAATTATTCCACTTCCTTATTACTATGATTTCTAACCTTTAGCTTCAGTAACATTTGTAACATATCCAGAAGAAATAAATGAATTTAAAGCCTCTGAGGGAGAACTAATTCTGCTGATATAAAATATGCCATTGGATTAATACTGTCTCCAGATGAGCCATTAGATGGTATTTTGCCTAGGAGGCAGAACACCAACAATTAGGTATTTTTACTTACTGTATTGTTCCAAGAAGACCTAGTAGCTGCAAGACAACAGATAGCTTCCACTTTGCATCCATTAGCTACTACAGTGAGTGCCAAGCCAAAAAGTAAAGAGATGGCAGAGCTGACTCTTCCCTCATTAGTCTGCCAATTACTACATTCATATTGCAAAATAAATAATGTATTTTAGTTTTGGCAAATACAATAATGCTTCATGAATCTTGTTATAAAAAACAACAATAAATCTTGCCTTAAGTTGTAGTAAACCTGTATTTGGCAGAAATAATCTTGGGCCTGTGTTTGGAGGCAGCTGTGCTTGTGTGAGATCTGGAAATTCCATTCAAAGCAACACTAGATTCAATGAATTTTTCACTCAGATGAAACATTAGTATTAAAAGGGAAAATCTATAAATTTGTATTCATTTAAAAAAAACTATCATGAATGCTTAGTTGCTGGACTTTACAGGACTTGCTTCATGGGAGGCATAATAGGAATTTAAATTTGGGGAAAAGAGTCAAAAGAAAAATTTAGTTAACCTGCCTATAATTTACAGATTGGACTTCATGTAGAGTACTTACATGGATAGGAGGGAATAATCAAGTGATATTCATTTGAGAAAATTCTGGAAAGGAAAACAAGATTCTATTTAACATGTTCCAACCCACATTGGAGACTAGGCTAAGCTACATTTGCCACAGGAACCTCAGGGGTAAATCTGTACAAGATTGCTGCCAAAGTCTCAGCAATACCAGTGTTTAGAGAGCTGAATATCTGTATGATTTTACAGAGACAAGAGAAAAATATACTTGCATTTTTTAGCCATATATATTCCAATTCAGACTTTTATTAACATTGTATGTGTTCCTCCATTGCCAGCATGGAAATATTCAAGATTATTTCATTTAAAAATAAATTAATTCAGCTATATTGACATTGGTATATTTCATTTATATGCAATATAATCATTTATAACCTAGGAATCAAACAGGAAGGGCCTGTCAAGGACTGCACATACAGGGGAATAATATAAAATTAGATGAAGAAGCTAACCAGTTGGCTGGAATGCTTTGCGGATCTAATAATGCTTTGTTGGTTTCTTGGCTTAATAAAAAGCATTTGAAAATGTCCAATTTATCACAACTCTGCATACAGAATAATGTTCTGAAAGAGCCCTGGGTCTCACAATGGACTCTATTGGCTGGGTGTCACTGGGTTTGAAGGCTGATACAGTATTTTGGGGTCTACATCGGAAGTAGGGCTGTGTCATAAATATATTATTCAGAGTTTTCCTGCTTCTCTTTTTCCATTACATACCCAGCTTTCCAGTGAAGAGATTAATTATATCCGTACTTAACAACAAAGTTATTATTGCTGTATTACTTGCTTTGCATGCACCCAGAAATATTTAAAAGTCACCAGTCTTCTAAAAGAAGTAAATGAGTAAGACTTGTATCTTAAAATAATAATAACAATACTAAGATTGCCACAGCAATTAAAGGCAATGCTTCATTTGAGCAGAGAGGGAGCGATGTAAATGATATTTTTTGTGTGTGTTGAGAAAAATCCTGCCTCTCTCAGCTTTTTGAAGCACCAAGTGGAAGTGTAGTTTGAAAAATTTTTTGTTTCCAGATTTAGGTGACTCAGGCCTGAAATCTCAGCTACTCAGGAGGCTAATACTTGGAAAATCAAGCTTCAAGACTTCATCTGGATATATATATAGCTCAAGTGACATAATGGCAGCTATGAGGAAGCCAAGAAAGCATGAGGTCCTGAGTTTGAGTCCTGGTACTGGCACAGACATATGTACACATACATGTAGATACTACCTGTTTATGATTATAAGATCCTGAGAAACTGTTTCATATATATTACAAACAGAAAGTATATTTGCTGGAAAAAGTTAGTGTTAAGCATTATATTTTAAGGTAAGACTCAAAAGATTGCCCTTTTGTTTCCTAAACTTTGCCAAGACTAGTTTATCTTTTCTTATAATTTTTATTGTAAAACTGATGTACAGAGAGGTTACAGTTTCATATATTAGGCATTGGATACATTTCTTGTACTGTTTGTTACCTCCTCCCTCATTCCACCCTCCCCTTCCCTCTTTCCCTTTCTCCCCATAAGTTGTTCAGTTGATTTACACTAAACAGTTTTGCAAGTATTGCTTTTGTAGTCGTTTGTCTTTTTATCCTGTGTCTCTCGATTTTGATATTCCCTTTCAGTTTCCTAGTTCTAATACCAGTATACACGGTTTCCAATGTACTCAGATAAAATACAGAGATAGTGCAGGTACGACCACAGGAAGGGGATACAAGAGGATGATCAACAATAGAAGCTACGGTTTCACATAGCATGTTGAAAGTAATTACAACAGTGATATAAGTCATTTCCATAACATGGAGTTCATTTCACTTGGCATCATCTTATGTGTTCATAAGGGTATAGCTATTGGGCTGTTGTGATCCTCTGCTGAGACTAGCCTAAACCTGTGCTAATTATTTCCTATAAGGGAGACCATAGAGTCCATGTTTCTTTGGGTCTGGCTCACATCACTTAGTATAATTTTTTCCAAGTCCTTCCATTTCCTAAGAATGGGGCAATGTCACTCTTTCTGATAGAAGCATAAAATTCCACTGTGTATATGTACCACATCTCACCCCAGTAAGAATGGCCTATATCAAGAAAACTAACAATAACAAATGTTGGAGGGGATGTGGACAAAAGGGAACCCTACTTCATTGTTGGTGGGAATGTAAACTGGTTCAGCCACTCTGGAAAGCGGTATGGAGATTCCTCAGAAGGCTAAACATAGAGCTCCCCTATGACCCAGTAGCCCTTTTGGCCCTTTTGGGCATCTACCCAAAAGACCACAAACAAGAACACACTAAAGCCACCAGCACAACAATGTTCATCGCAGCACAATTTGTCATAGCTAGAATATGGAACCAACCCAGATGCCCCTCAGTAGTTTATCTTTTAAGAAATAACAATTCCAAAACTAAATCCAGTAAGTTAATACCAAAACCATATGTTTGTACCATTCTGCTCTCATTTCTCCTGCATTTACAGGAGCTATTTGTACGAATTTCTATTTGAAAGCACACAATGCTATGGAAATTCAGTTGTTGTTATTTAATATTTGAAATTGTGTTTTAAACTGCTGACATTAAGGTGTAGGTTTGTTGCCAAGATTTTTGCTTACCTAAGGAAGTAAAAGCAAAACAAATGAAATTCACTAAAATTAAATGGCAATATTACAATAAAATTTGGCTTATATCCTACATTCTGATTTTCTCCACATTCTGATTTTCTCCACTTTATCACTTTATAATCGATGTTGCCCTGTGTATTTTTTCTACAGTTATTTTTCTTTTCCTTGTTTTACACCATTAGTCTGGTCTAGGGATATTTACCTTAAGTTCCTTTAGAAATCTTTGTAAATTTTCTATAGCTGTTGTACACAGTTTCTTCTGATCTTTACTTGTTTAGTTGTAAATAAATGCATACTTATTGTGAATGAAAATTTATTGTAAATAAATTAATGCATGAAATTACTGCATTAAATATTTAACTATAGAATTGCATAAAATTTGCATATTGTGATATATAGCATTGTATATCTTCCTTTTTATTTACCTTTAAATAAGAACATTACATTAATTTTATAAAAACTAGATGCATAAACTGGGAATGTGCTTGTTATCCCAGCTACTTGGAGATTTAAATCTGGAGGATTACATACATGAAGTCAGCCCTTGCAGGATACTCTCTAGACTGGAGGCATGAGTCAAGTGGTAGAGAGTCTATTGAGCAAACAAGTTCCAAGCACTGTGCTCAAATCACAACACTGGTGAAAATAAAAAGGAATCAATACAGAATTTTGTTAGTTTTGAATTCAACCTCAAAGTAACAAAGAGTCTTACAGGACTAGGGTCTTATAGGACTATTGGATTTGAGGGAGTAGAGATTCACTGTTTCAGGATTTTAGTGTATTTAAAAAACAATTGCCACGTAACTTATGTTTAGTAAACATGAAATCTCATAATATGATAGATGATAACTTCTGATAACATGAGGAATATTCTAAAAAAAAACTCACACAAAATGTAGATCAAAATAAAAAATTACCCAGTTCTTTACAATTGTTTAACTTGAGAATGCCAACAAAAGAAAGAAATAAAGAAAAGAGCAGAAAGAAAGAAAGAAGGAAGGAAGGAAGGAAGGAAGGAAGGAAGGAAGGAAGGAGAAAAGTCTCTCATTCGGATCAGTGAGTTTTTCACAAGAAAATATTTAGAAATAGTTGGCAAATGTCACTTCATAGATGAATTGTAGGGTATAAGAAGCCATAAACACTAGAGGAGGATTTTCTAGTATAAGAAATCACAGTATCAATGGATCAAAAACTGTGGTATATATATATATATAAGGAAGGAAGGAAGGAAGGAGAAAAGTCTCTCATTCGGATCAGTGAGTTTTTCACAAGAAAATATTTAGAAATAGTTGGCAAATGTCACTTCATAGATGAATTGTAGGGTATAAGAAGCCATAAACACTAGAGGAGGATTTTCTAGTATAAGAAATCACAGTATCAATGGATCAAAAACTGTGGTATATATATATATATATATATATATATATATATATATATATATATATATATAATGGAATTCTGTATTTGGAACCAAAAGAATGGCATTGTCCCATTCATAAGGAAATGGGAAGACTTGGGGAAAAAAATCACACTAAGTGAAGTGAGCCAGACCCAAAGAAACAGACTCTATGGTTTTCCTCATTGCTAACAATTAGTATATGTCTAGGATAATCCTAGCAGAAGATCACAATAGCTCAATAGCTATGCACATATGATCACATAAGATGATGCTAAATGAAATGAACTCCAAGTTATGGAAATAAGTGGTTTATCATTGTTGTTATTTTCAATGTACTATGTAAAACTATGTCTTTTCGTTTTCTTTTCCTTCTCTATGGTTTTACCCCTGTTGTGACTGTATCTGATTTTTGTATCCTGGGTATTGTATATATGTTTGTCTGGATCAGGGAAGGGAAGGGGAGCATCAACTTGGTGAGACAAGTGGTAAAAGTGAACCAATTCAACAGCAATACCTACAAGACAACATGCTGTAAACCAATGGTACACCTTGGGTGGCGGGGGGAGGTTGGGGAGGAGGGGAGGTGGGAGAAAAATGAGGAAGGAGGTAACAAGTTTGACAAGAAATGTACTCACTGCCTTATGTAAAACCACTGTACATCACCTTGACAATAAAAATTTTAAAAAGAAAAGAAATCACAGAGATCACAAGAAAGAAAATATACTTTCTTTCCAATTTCTGAAGTCCATTTGACAGGTAGGATACTATTAGTAGAAGTGGCAATAAGGAGTGAAGCTTCATGCCTCCTATTCAAATGATTCTGCAAGTAGAATTAATTCAAAAGTCTGAAATGTGCATGCATTGCTTGGGGCTACTTTAATGTTTCGACGGAGAGAGAGAATGTGCATATATACATACGAGGCAAGCACTCTTGCCACTAGGCCATATCCCCAGCCCTATATACATACATACATACATATATACATACATACACATATGTGTGCATCATAAAATTTGCATTAATAGTATAACCCCTGAATGTGATTTATAAGTAAATTTCAGTGACAGTCATAGAGTTAACTGCTATAACTAATCCTCTAATAACTTTAAATAATCCCTGTAGGAGATTGCTATTTATATACTCTTATAACGTATAGAATTCTAAGACTACAAATGTGGCAAGACTTTGTTTAAAGGTTATGTGATTCCTTTTATCTTTTTTAGGCATGATTAGCAAGCCAAAAGCAGTTGTTTGGATTCCTCTGCTGATTAACAAGATGCATATTTGACTAGAATAATTTCTACTTAGAAAGAAAGACTTGGACTAATTCCATTTCCTAATATGTGGCAGTATTGTCCACCACAGTGAAAACTGGAATAACATAATACCTCTCAAAATAGTGCATGGAGTGTAATTAAATACAATACAAATGCTTAAGTTCATGTCACAGAACTGCATTTATTGACTTTGCAGTGAGATGTATGATACGTTGATAATTTTCACTTAGAAATCAGTTTATGAGTTTGTGTGTCTAGAAAGAGAATGTATGCATATTTACAAACAAAATAGAATATCTACATATAATAGAGTAGTACCTCAACTATATCACAGTTCACTCATTGTGACTACTCTTATCATATATATATGTATATATATAGTGACTACTTGTATCATATATATGTATATATACATATACACAAATGTGTGTATAATTCTGTATCACATTTTTCACTATATCATGGGTCTTTGCAATATATAGGTATTTATATAACATTTGTGATTTAAATTATTTTGCCTAAAAATTAAAAAATATAAAAATGTTAATTCAAACATACTAAAATAACATTAACTTGAAATAAAATGTTGTATATATTTCATTAGTAGATAAGTAAATACTGTACCGTACACAATGGAAACACAGTAGTCATTACGGCGTGCACAAGTTTGCCAAAGTGAAGTCGTACAGAGCATACTATTTACTGAGGTAATGGAAGGCAACCAACACAGCGCTGATTGGCTCAGTGACCAAAGTTTCAGTCTGTTTGCTCTCATGCACTGTGTCCATGTGTTCAGCATATATCCTTGTACACTTCACATTGAAATCTGATCGCTGATTGTAGTGCTTCTCTATAGGGTTATGTTTTTGTGAAATCTTCTGCCAGTGAATCCAAATGCCAGAAGGAAGATGCTTACCATCCGAGAAAAAGTACTTCTCACCATGTTAAAGAAAGTCAAAGTTACCCAGCTGAAGGCCGCTATTATAGGATGAACAGGTTTGCTATTCGCTACACCAAGAAGAGATGAATACTAGGTCTACAGAAACCATGACTTTTAACAAGGCTGCAAGGAGGGTGGTCACTTCCCCCAGTAAGTCGATTGGGAGGATGAAGTCTGCATTTGCCCTGTCTGCATTGGCCCTGTGCATAAACAACCACAGGAAGAGTATTTTGCTAGATGCCAACACCTTCCAGATGAAGTCCAAGAAACTTTATAATAGTTTTGTGGAAAGTACAGCTGTTCAGAAAGGTGATGAGGATGATGAAGACAAGGACAACACAGAAGCAGGTCTGACAAGAATCCCATTAACCTTACATATGAAACTGTAACCCCGCTGTACTTCACTTTGACAATAAAGTAAAAAAAAAAAAAAAGAAAGAAAACAACAACAAAAGAAACCCATTAAGTGCCAGCAAGGGCTGGTTTGTCAAATTTCAAAGTTGCTTTGGACTCATGCATGAAGCTACTGCCTCTGTGGAAAAAGCTGGAACTGAGGCGTATGTGAAGGCCATGTTGAAATCCATCATCAAGGCAGGGTCTATAAGCCTGAACAAGTTTTTTATTTATTTATTTATTTATTTTTTTGGCCAGTCCTGGGCCTTGGACTCAGGGCCTGAGCACTGTCCCTGGCTTCTTCCCGCTCAAGGCTAGCACTCTGCCACTTGAGCCACAGCGTTTTCTGTATATGTGGTGCTGGGGAATCGAACCTAGGGCCTCGTGTATCCGAGGCAGGCACTCTTGCCACTAGGCTATATCCCCAGGCCTGAACAAGTTTTTAACACGGAAAGACAATGTCAGCAAGGGAAGGAGAAGATGAGGAACAAGGCGAACTATGGAGAAGAAAAGAAGGTTCACCTAACATTCAATCATCTTGCAACCACAGTCACAATGGCCAAAGAACTTCAGAGAGAGGCTGTAGAATGGAAGCCCGAGATGCTTCCTTTATTGCAAGAGTAGCATGTCCATTTATAAAAACCTCCTCACTTGTAGGAAAAAGCAGTGACAGCAACTCCTTCTAACTATGTTCGTCACTCAGATGAAGAGATCAATTATGTTTATGACTTTAGCAGAAGTAGAAGTTATTGCCCGGGGTGACGATACTGCACCGGCTAATGAAGGACCTGAGGAAGTGGGGCCTTCAGAAGCGTTGTAATGCTCTTCTTGGTTGTGCAGTACATTCATCTCATCATCTTCACCTCCACCACCATCAGCGCTGCACCAGTACATGATTCACGATCGTCACCGTTCCAGTTGTAGTATACTTCACTCGTGAGTACCCATATAGAATTTTATGTTGTTAAAATTGCATATACTTAAGAGCGTAGAAAGTGTCTAGTAGAGTGTGGGAAAGGTTACTAAGAGAGTGTGAAAGGTTTAGAGGTGAGTGGGATGGTATTATACATATATAATAAAATAAATATAAACTCTACTTCATGGTTTTCTGCGATCACTGCTGTGATAGATGAAGAATCACTGTGTGCTTTGGTAAAAGGAATATAGAAAATATACTAGATTTACATATGTATAATCAATAAAAATGTAATAATGACCCAAAGCACAACTTTGATCACTGATTTTTTTTTTTGTCACTAGTTGACCCTTTCTGGCAAGTGTGTATGTCCCATAGAATGGCTGCTTCTCAGAACACTCACACCCAACCATGGCCCCCGCAGCCATTTCTCACCTACAAAATGAGCCTTCTGTTGCTGGATAAAGATAGGTTTTTCATGATTCTATTTTTCATTCAATTAACTGTCATTTTAAGGAATTAGTAAGGTACTTCAGGTCCAAAGTTGAAAGCTTCAGGTTTAAAAGGATGTTTTCCACATCTGCTTAATTGATTTATTCTGATTAGAATTTCTTCGGTTTGCTCTATTTTATTATTATCAAAGTTATGAATACATTTTCAATTTCATTGTAGTATGTTTCCATTGAAATTACAATAAAATAGTGAATTTTGGACGTCTCACTGGCCAATTGAAGCACTGATAAGGATCCAAAGTGAGACTAGTGGATATAAATTGCACATACTTCCAGATTCTGATTTATACTTCTCCTGTTTTATTTTGTGTGAATATTTATTAATTGTGCAAAATAGTTTTTTCAATGGCATTTTCATACATGTATATAATACACCTTGATAGTACTCACTTACCTTCCCCATTACCTTCCTTGTTTCTCCTCCTCCAGCCCTGTTGGTCTCCTTTATTTTTCTTATAAAAAGAAATATCCGGGTGATGTAAGCAACGATACTGAGAAAGATGCACTGTACTCATAAATTGGCATGTTAAATTGAAAGCCTTTTTGTTCAACTATTTAAAGATAATTTAAAATAAATGTAAAGAAGAAAGAAAAAAAATATGTTCCTTAGTTGGCTTCTATGGAAGTGTCAATTGCTCACCATTTTCTGTTAATCATTGATTTACTTTCAGAACATTTGGAATACTATACATTTCAGTTTAAACTCCTCAATGAACTAATCAGCTACAGGTTCTGATGATGTCAGATAGCTGACTGATAGCTCATATGATATAAAGTAGAAACTTACAAGTCTATCTGTTCTCAGAAGAAACAAAGTCAAAAAAGATGACGATACATGTTCACTCATGTTAAAGTTAAATAATAGCAATACGGAGATTACAGCTGAGGTAGGCACCAATACAAAGCCATGATTTTATTAGTTGCCATCAGTTTTGTTGGTTTCTGTATATTGCTTAATGAAGGCATCTTCAAATTCACTCACAAGATTTGTAGGAGAGACAGTGCTCAAAGCTTTAATTCCAAGCAAAATGATATATTCTAGTCTTTTTAAGAGAACTCTGCATTGCTCTCTTAATTCTGACTCACTGAAGAATGTAATTCCTTAATATCATGAAACAAGGATAGGGTCATGATAAATCTGCTTCCATCCCAGAATTTCTTATAAATACACGTTGTGTTTTAAAACTCTGTTGGTTTTTTAACAGTAAGATACACTAAAAGAAAAACAAGAGAATGCTTTGTTTTTTGTACTAAAGACTTTTGTTCAGGTTCACACATATCCCTAAAATATGGAGTTTGCAAATCTAGTGACATCTAGTATTGTTAAACCAACAACAAATAACAAAGAACAACACTGCAAGTTATCTTGAAAATGGAAATGTACATTTCACAATGCTGAGTCATATCCTGTGTCATATGAAAGCTAGTGAAACAACACACATAACTCCCTTCTGATGTGGAAATCCTTTCAGCCTCTAGGCTAGCTGAAGATTGTGGTTTCTCCTTCACTTACCCAATTCACTTTGTTTGCCTTACTGTTTCTTCAGTTGGAGACTGCTCAGTGCTGCTGTTATTCAATCCCTGGTTATGAGTATAAATGTAACACTGATTACAAGAATTATGTGAACATACAGTCTGCTATCTACAAGTGGACCATTGACTGTGCATAAACTGTGCTTTTTTTCCTCTTATCTAATTTTTAAGAAAACCAAACATGTCCTGTAAAACTAAAGAGTGCAGATGTCAAGGTATGAAAAGAAATTCTCCTTCTTGAAAATTTAGTATTGCCATTTTCAGAATGTAGGAGTACCTGGAATCAAACATAAAACCAAAAATGTTAGACATTAGCGCTAAGGTCTGCAGCAACAGCATATTTTGTAGTTACTACATAACAAAAATCTTCTTTTAGTGAATAATAGTTTTTTTTAATCTCATTTTATATTTTCCTGGTTTTTAGTATTTATTTAATTCTATTTATGCAAATATAGATATCGTTATACTGGTTCCATTTAGTTTCTTCTCTGATTGTCTTTTTCAACAATGATTTACACTCATCTTATAGTTTACGTATTGGATGTAACAACCTTAAAAGAATTGATATAGCATAATGATATGTATTTCGGTTTTTGAGTCGAATTGATAAGATCTAAATCTTGACACTTTTACTAACTGTGCAGATGAATACCTTTTTAATCTTTAGACCTGCCTTCTTGTTTGTTAAGTAAAAGAAAGTAGGATTGATTTCACAACCTAGGTAAACATTAAATGAATGAATTCATGAAACAAACAAAGCAAAATAAACAAGCACTTGACAAATACCATTTTTAATCATTTCAGCCATGATAATTCTTTCTGAAGTGGATAGCCATGTCTCTAGCGGTTGCATTTTGATTTGCTGGGTTTTTTTTTTTTTTTTTTTGGTAAATGTATGTACCTATTGGTCCCAATTATTTTGTCTTTATTTTTAAAAATAAATATAAATCATTCTGTTTGATATATTATTTTATTTATGGATGGATTTGTTCAATCTACGTTCTAACAATGCAATTGTTACCAAAAATAAAGTCTACAGGAAAACAAAATTGGCTTAAAAGAACAAACCAAAACAAAACCGGCGAATTGTACCATGAACGAGATCATAAAGTGGGATGGGCCTGTCACATACATGATTGCCTGCTGTCTTCCCCTTGAGAGGATCAATATTGGTATATCTGTTTAAATTACTAGATAAGTTGTATATATTCATGTCATTATATTTTCAAGGTCATGTCTAATGTATTAGACCCCAAAATATCCTCAAAAGTGTAGGATTTAGGAACTTCCACAGAAAGGCTCCAATCTAATATATATTGAGTCCATGTTCTATCACTTGTCCTAGGTGAGATGTTTTGTGCTTATTTTAAGAGATAGAATAAAAGGAGATAAATATAGGATAGATGTCATATATTCCGCAGGCACTTCTATGTTTCTATGGCCAAAAATCAGAGACTAGAAGACATAGGTAATAACATTCTCTTTAATAAAGGAATTCCTTTCCTTTTGGTTTTGTTTGTCTACATGTCTTTGGGAGTATAAGAAGAGGCACAGAAATTGAAGGACAAAAGATAAACACTTGCAGCAATGATACTCACTGGATACAAGGTTGGGAATGAACTATATAGAACTTGTAGGTGGGATGAGAGGAAAAATCTAGGAGAGAGCAAGGGAAAAGGTGACATTGTCCAAAAGGAAATGTAATCTTTGCCTGACTTAGGTAATGGTAGCCCTTCTTCTATTCAATAAAGATTTTTAATGATAAAACAATTGAATGTGATGTTGGACCTTCATTACGTTGGACTACAGATTTAAACTCTCTCACACACGTATATACATATAAATCTGCTTTAGTATGTTCATACAGTCTTTCTAAATGAAAGATGAACCTGCTACTTTTCTAAGTGGAGACTGAACTTCTGATGATAGGTTACATTCTCTCCAGATATGTGATGTTGACATAGATGCAGGCCATCTATTTACCTGAGGATAGCTAAGAGTTCACACTAAGCTCAGAGACTCGGCCTTCCTTGGCTATCTTGGAAGTCTTCTTTCAAAAAAGAAAAAGGAAATGAAAGAAAAACAACTTTTGCCTGCTTTCTTTACTCTTTTATAACAACCTTTTTAAGGAACTCAACCAACCTTGAAAAAATTAAAGGCAAATGGGAAATATCTTAAATTTACCATTACTCTCAAATAGTCCTTTGAGGTTAAATAAAAGCACAGAAACATTGCTAGTGACACACACACACACACAGAGGAAAGACAAACAGTAGGGCACAAAATACAAATATCAACTTACTTTAAGTCTTCAGCTATAATCAAATTAAAAAAGAAATTCCACATGTACTAATAATCTACATAATATTCAATGTTACAAAGAAAAAAATTTGATTGGCCAAGCCCAATGATATAGCAGTGAACTGGGCAAGATGAGGTCGCAAACTGGGTGTACATGCCCATAAAGAGCAAATACTTTTACCACTACTGCCTGATGGGAATACAAAAAGATCATTAGGAAAATGATTACCGATATGAGCTAGAGAACTACTTTTGGTGGACTATGGAGTCAAGAACAATGACATATATCTGCATCCAGAGCATATGGATACTCTGCAAATCAACAAACCCTGGAACTCATTTTGATGCCACTGTTGAATCTTACAATTATTGCTACTATGAAAATTAAAGTTCATCACAGACTTTAAATTTCTGGGCTATTTGAATTTGAAGAGTAGGATAAATATCCTGCTTTAGTTAAAAGAAAGGCTGAGCAAGCATTTGTCGGTTACTTTTAGTTCTGTATGATAGCCAGTTTTGCTAACATACAAGTGTTATGCATGGGTACTGGTGGTTCATGCCTCTAAACCTAGTTGATTAGGGGGCTGATAGCTGAGTACTGTAATTCAAAGCCAGTCCAGGCAGAAAAGTCCATGAAAGTGTTATCGCCAATAAATCACACACACACACACACACACACACACACACACACACACACACACACACAAATGGAAAGGGACGGAAGTGCAGAAGTGGAGCTGCGGCTCAAATATGGAGTGCTAACACTGAGTGAAAAAGCTAAGGGACAAGGACCAGCCCCTAGATTCAAGCCCCAGTAATGGCACACACACACACACACACAGGCACACACACACACAGTCATGAAGTGAGGAAATTCCTAAATATTAGAAGAAGTCCACATGCATCTTGGCCAAAATGAAACAAATGTGATATCGTGTTGAATTAACACTTTAAGCACTGGAATTTAAATTAAGAATTTTTTCACCAAATCGTATTTGGCTTGATGAAAAGGTGTAAACTGGAAATGCCTTAATTCACTTCAGGTGGCAGCTGAATGACTTTGGGGAAAAGTCATTCTTAAATGCATAGAAATCACTGACTATTGGTTAAAATGCCATGCGAATTAATTTTCAGCCTCATTTCTTCTCTAGCTAAGCATAAAGGCAATTTCAAAGGGAGAAAAATGGCCTAATATGTGTTGCCACAAATCTTTTGAGAGATGAGAAATATTAGCAAGTAGCACAATTTCATTTCAGATTTAAACAACTATCACTGCTGTAATTAATAGTTCTGGACACATATTCTTCACACTCAATGAGAAAGACCATTATTTGAACTAGAATGCAATTACTTCTTTTGATATCTGATTTGTTTATAATTGCTCCAGAATAAGATATGATATTTAAGTACTTAATTAATGCTTAAATATATCTTCTTAGTAGTAGTTACTCCAATGGTTTCATTAATTCTCTTCTCCAGTTATCTCTGGTTCTCTCTAAAGAGAATTACTCCTTATTGACAATTGGTTATTGTTATTCCCAATGACTACCAAGTACTAAAGGATAGCTTACTTACTTAAAACAATCTCATCAGATAAGCTGACTTTCAAGAAGTTAAATGTCTAAAATTGTGACAAAACAGGTATACATCATCAGGCTACTAAAGATGAATGCAATAATGACATGGCAGTTACTGCCTTCTCATTATGAGCACATCTATTCATGAACAAAACTAGTATACATTTATTCTGGCTGATTCCGTGGTCGTAAATTATAGACTGAAAATGAATTAAAATAAAGGTGACATTTAACATTTCTTGCCAAAGAAGAATCTATTGGATAGAATAGCCTTGCTTTCCTTATATTCTTTCAGTTAGATTCACACAATTGTTTACTTTAATCTCAACCCAAAGAACAAAGATGTATCTATTATTGTGCTGATAGAACACTGTGCATAGATTTTCACACTTTACAGTATATTCTACAGTGGTAATATAGAAAATTTGGTAAATAAGGTCTTAAATTTAATGAGAAAAAATAGGGTAAAATAATGGAAATTTTTTTTTTGCCAGTCCTGGGGCTTGACCTCAGGGCCTGAGCACTGTCTCTGGCTTCATTTTGCTCAAGGCTAGCACTCACCAATTGAGCCACAGCTCCTCTTCTGCCTTTTTCTATATATGTGGTGCTAAGGAATCAAACCCAGGGCTTCATGTATATGAGAAAAGCATTCTACTACTAAACTATATTCCCAGCTGGAATTCTTTAAATGATTTGTATCTAAAACTCTTATGTTTATGTCTACACTGATCCTCTTCCTTAAATTTTTATTTATTTTTGTGTTCTGATACTAGAGCTTGAATTCAGGATATCGCGCTGTCATTTTGGCTTTTTCATACAAGGCTGGTGCTGTACCACTTGTACCACAACTCTACTTCTAGATGTTTATTACTTAATTGGCGATAACGAGTCCCACAGACTTTACTGTCCATGTAGGCTTTGAATTACAATCTTCAGTTCTCAGCTTCTGGAGCATTTATGATTATAAGTGAGAACCACTTGCACCTGTCTCTCTTATTTTTAAAAATGAGAATAATAAATTATTTCCACAGACATAAAGCTCTTGTTGTTCATAAAGATCTTGGACAACCTGAGCAATAATAATGTCTCCAAAACTGACACATGGCCAAAGACAATAAATTGATCATTCTAATTATTATAGGTTTTCAGTGAAATTCCAGATGACTGAGGTATGACTGATCATGTTGCTTTCAGGACAATTTTCTTACTTATTTCTTACTTATTTCTTACAAATACTCATTACATTTTACACTACATTTTGCACAAATACATTTTACACCTTGAGTATCTGTGGTCAAATGCATTGATTGAGAATAAGATGTCAGCTACATTTCTCACCTTAGCCAAACAGTGGAGACAGTCTATGTGCCCTTCAATGGGTGAATGAATCAAAAAAATGTGATAAACATACGCATACAAACACACACATACACACAGAATGGAATTTTATATATCTATTAGGAAGAATGACATCATATCAAGTGCCAGGAAATGAATAGACTTGGAAAAATATGTTAAGTGAAGTCAGGTCCAGAAAGATCATGGATGCTTCCTTTCTCTCACATGTGAGAGGTACAAAAATATGTAAATACTCAGTGACATGTGTACATGTACATTAATGTATGATATAGGCAAGGGAAAATTCCAGTGGTATATGTCCTTTGAACAGCTAACTTGCAGTCTAACATAATGAATACAAGGAAGCTGGTACTTAAGGTGCATTGGATGGTGAGGTCAATGAAATGGTAGTAAGCAAATGGAAAGAGGAAAAGGGGGACAATATAACCATGGTATTCAATGTATATATGATAAAATGGAACCAAGAAAATTGAAAGGATAGGTGGGACTGAGAGAGATAGGGAAATTAATAAATTATATTTATATTGGCATAGTGAATTGTAACTCCTTTGTAAAACTACTTAAAGATAACAGAATCCAATAGAAGAAGAAGAAGAAGATATCAAAAGGATAACAAAATGCACACTCTCTTGTACATGCTAGGAGAGGGACAAATGGAAATAGTGCTGCACTTCTACAGCTTGGAAAGTTGTTGCATGTCACAGACAGGTAGGATTCTATGGACTCAACCTCATATCTCATCACCACAACAGAATCTAAAATAAGTGGGGTAACGCCCAACTGTGCACAGTTAACAAAATAAAATTGTCAAGTCTTGTTCATGTTATACATTAGTTTGGGAGTTTGGGATTTTTTTAAAAAAATAAGTTCTCCCTGTTTATCTCAGCCTAGTCTACAGCTCATCCTGGCCTTGACCTTGACATCATCTTATGTCTGTCTTCTTAGTATTAGGAATTACAGGCAAGTGTTTCTATACCTGACTTTCAAATCTTTTATTTAGTTTTTGTTAAGTTTTTGATATCAGTAATTTTTTCATGAGATATGTTTGAAATAAAGATCAGCTTTGTTACTTACAACACAGAAAATCGTTGAGGCATGAAAGGACAATAGTAATCCATCCAACAAATTTCATAATATACATACAATGAAAAGAATATTAAGAAGGAAGACAGTTTGATCATTTTGACTTCTACTTCTACATATTTAATGTGAGATTATCTCACATCCTAGATTTTAGACATATCTTGGGAATATGATACTGGTAACAGTTCATTCTTTTTGGTCAAAATTAAGTCCAGGGTCTATAGAATGCAACATACACTCACCCCCAGCCTCAGTGATAATCTTGCGTGTCATATTTGAGTTACTCTTGCTTCTCGTTCTCCAGGCCTAATCCCCATGTGACCTCCACTCAAGAATTTCTGCTCAGATAAAACTACAGCGTACAATTTAAACGGCAATGCTCATGGATAAACTTTCACTGGGACAGGCAAATCATTTCCAAGTGCTTCCAGATGAGAAGTAAAATTTTCTTATCATGATTCCTCCTGGTTCCTCTTTGACTACTTTTGGTAATCTTATAACGTTTTACAGCCATAAGTAAAACAAAATATGAAGGATAGCATATATATATTTAATTTAGATATAAATATCAATATAAATTTATATATACATGTGTAGTATATTATATATAAAATGATATCTGTATTTTACTACACACTCATAATAATATGGTTTTCTGGCATTTATGAGATGAGAGTCTGTTTTTTGTAATCAGACTGCAAATGACTCATGGTGACAGAGAGTAAACAGTAAAACTTAGGAAATAACGGAAATAGTTGCTGAGAAACATCCGCTGGGGATCTGTCTTCACAGATGCACCATGGAGTAGAATACTTACTCCCAAATTGTCAAGACAAAAGCTAAGGAAATCAGTGGAGAGAGCTTCGTGCTTTTAACACAAAATAACAGAACAAAAATAAGCATTGTAAAAGGCAGGAAGGAAAGAGTTTCAAGAGCCACCCTTCCCCCAGATGGACGCAGTCCAGTATAGAAAGAAATGTTCCCAGGAGGGTCAGGGAGAGAGAAGTTAAGGCCATCGATTTGAAATCCTGTAAAAGATCAGCCATGGAAAAACCCAGTGCAGGGCAATTTCTCATGACTTCTATTGCCAAGGAATAGGTCCAGCTACTGAATTTGCACTAGACCAGGTGAAAAAGAGACAATTGTACAAATTCTTGTTCAATTTCAGGCAGCAGAACAATGAAGACACTTCTACCTCCAGGGAAAAGAGGTTTTCATAATTGTTATTTTTAATGTTCTATGTCAAATTATTTCTTTTTACTTTTGATTTTCTTTCCTATGGCTTATCCCCTATTGTCATTGTATTTGATTTTGGTACCCTGGATATTGTATATACATTTATCTGAACTAGGGGAAAAAAGGGAACATCAAAATGGTGAGATAAAGGGCAAAAGGTGAACCAAGCAACAGTGATACTCACCATACAATAAGTTGGAAATTAACTGTACAACTTGGGGGATGGGGACAGAGGAAGAGTGAAAGTGAGAGAAAATGAGGGATGACTAACAAGTTTGACAAAAAATGTACTCACTACCTTATGTATGTAACTGCAACCCCTCTGCATATCACCTTGACAATAAAATTAAATATAAAAACAACTCAACATAGGGAGTGTCTCAGAGCACAGTGCCCTCCCTGCCCACTGCAGAGACCAAGAACCAGGGAGTATCTAAAGCCCAGTACATAATCCAAAGCTCATATACAGAGAGCCTTTATACTAACTCCTGAAACAGGCAAAAACCTTTGGGACAGATCCAAGCTTTGGACAGTCCTAACCTCAGGTCAGTACTTAGAAATACATGTGTTGTTGTTTTTTATTTCCAAGATAGTGCAACTACTGAACTCTTCTAGCTGTGACAATCAGTGACACTAGAAAGTATCAGGGGACACATGTACTGAATAGACATTTCTACAAAGAAGTAGAAATGGCCAGTAAGCACAAGAATAATGCTTAATATGTTAGGCCACAAGGGGAATACAAATCAAAATGATATAGAACCTCCATCTCCCACAATCAGATCATTTAAGAACAGAAAATAAGAAATACTGTTAGAGATGTTAAGTATAGCAAACCTTAATACGATAATCATAATAATGTAAATTAGATCATCCAATATTGAAATATTATGGAGGCTTCGCAAGGGACTAAACTGTACAATCCAGCTATAATATTCCCAGGTATCTAACTGCAGGAATGGTAAGTCAGCATAGAATAGGGTTACCTACAGAATTGTGCTTATAGAGGCAATATTCACCATAAAATCTGTACAGGTCCCCATCAGTAAATGAGTAATAGATTGTAATATTACAAATCTATAAGGAGTTTGAATGGAGTATTATAGTGCCAGAAAGGAGAATAAAATTTTGACATTTGCAAGAAAGTGGATGAAATTTGACTATATCCCTATAATGGAAATAGGGAAGACTCAGACTGACAAATATTATATTTTCTCTTTCTGTGTAATCTAAATATTTTTGAACATATGAAAGTGCAAGTGATACTATTTTGGAAGAGTACAGGACAGGAGAAAAAGAAATAAGAGAAACTAGGGTCACTTACATGATCAAAGTATATTTTAGCTTGTATTAAAGTGTCACAATGAAATCCACTGTTTGATGGAGTTAATATACATCAATAAAAACATCTTCAAGAATGAAAAAATACTGTAAGTGGGTGCGTATATTATAAATAAAATAGTGACAAATTAATAGTAATTTAATTTAAAAAATATAAAACATTAACATCTCCAAAAATAACCAAAGAAAAGAAGAAAGTCTTAACAAAAGATGGGGCAGGAGGCATTCTCAAATTGTGAAAGCCTTGAGCAAAAAGAAAGCCAAGTTAAAGCATGAAGGCCTGAGTTCAAGACACAGGACTAGCACACAAAGCTTCAGTATTGTAAAAATATTTCTTGGGGAGAGTATGGTTGTGAGAGATGAGAGAGAATTAATATTAATCAATATGAATTGTACTCATAAATTGATATGTTGGATTGGTTTCCTTTTGTACTTTACTTACAGATATATTTTTTAAATAGTGAGGAGTCCCCACATGCATACCACACGAAAATACTTCCAATCCAAATTGAGCAACACATTTCAAAGGTCATAAACCATAATCAATTTCACAGGATGCCTAAAGATAAAAACCACATATTCATCATAATAGATGCAGAAAACACATTCGATACAATTCAGTGTCTATTATTCGTTTTTTTTCTTTTTTGTCTTTCTTTATTTTTATTATCTTTAAGTAAGTTTTACAAAGGGATTTCAATTCAACATGTGAGTTTATCATTTTTTTCCTCTTCCATTTCTATGAAAAGAATATTTTGAGAATGATAAGGCTGGTTCAATCTCCTTGATGTTATACATTCAGTTTACTTAGATACAACTGAGGTTTTATTGATGATATGACAAGTACATGGTTTTTTCTTCTCTTTTCTTTTTTTTCCTCAGACAGTCTCACTAACATCTGGTAAGAACAACATTTTCACTCACTCACTGCACATGAATATTTACTGCTGAAAAGGAAAGGAAAGACTGGCTTACACAGGAAAGCGAAATTCAAATTATTGGTTTAAAAACTACAATAGACAAAGGTAGAAAGGCTCAGAAGAAAGACAGTAAAAATGGCTGAAAATGAACTAACGTCTGTCTCCTGGTAGAAAGTCTATACCATGTCTATCTTTCTCTGTCATATTTCTTTCCTATTAAGCTTTCCTGCTATTTTTACTATGTTGTTGCTTTTTCTGAGTTCTCTTATTGGGCATGAGTATCATGGGTAACCTTGTAACACTAAATTTATGTATTTTGGTTCTGTGATTTGGATTTAACACTGGTGTCTCTAACTCAGATATCTTTTTTTTTTTGCCAGTCCTAGGGCTTGAACTCAGGGCCTGAGCACTGTCCCTGGCTTCTTTTTGCTCAAGGCTAGCACTGTGTCACTTGAGCCACAGTGCTCCTTCCAGCTTTTTCTGTATATGTGGTGCTGAGGACCCAAACCCAGGGCTTCATGTATGCTAGGCAAGCACTGTAACACTAAAGCCACATTTGCAACCTACATCACACAATCTTTGAGTATGAAACATTTTAATTAAGCTTTTCTTGGCCATGATGGTCATAAAATGTCATTAAAAGTTTAAATATATTTGGGCTGGGAATATGGTCTAGTGGCAAGTGTGCTTGCTTTGCATACATGAAGCCCTGGGTTCAGTTCCTCAGGACCACATATATAGAAAAGGCCAGAAGTGGCACTGTGGCTCAAGTGGCAGAGTGCTAGCCTTGAGTAAAAAGAAGCCAGGGACAGTGCTCAGACTCTGAGTTCAAGCCCAGGAATGGCAAAAAAAAAAAGAGGAGTGCTTGCCTTGTAAAAGTTTAAATATTTTTATACTGCATCTTCTTAAGAATTTTTCACAGGCTTCATTCCAACCTTACATGAGTCAACAAATAACTCAAAAAAAATTTAAATTGCCAACACAGGCCAATAAAATCATGTCACAGAAGTCAAATATAATTTAGTTAATTTCCCTTCTCCCTCTTTTGACCGTGACTCTGCCCCATGGCCTGATCCTCAAGAGGTACTTCATTTTATAGTCACTTCAAATCCCAAGAAAAGTGCGATCACCTGCCAGGAGTCAATGACTCTTAGTTCAACCAGGCCCTACCTCACCAATCCTGGTACAACAAACTGAGACTGTCTTTGACTGGTAACTTTTAACTGTGCATGTCATCTCAGCATCACTCCTAATGCCTATTTAAAACCTAAAACTGAAGATGGCTGAAGATGGGCTGAAATGCTGTCTTTGCATGGCAGATCTATGCAATATGATCTTTTTCTAACATATTTCATTCTACTATGAAAAAAGAAAATATTATCCATCAATTCAGCAAACACTATGAAAAAATCATATGTAATCATCGTACCAAATGCAATAGAATCTACAGTATTTTCTCTAAAATGAGGAATCTTCACTCATTCAAAATAGTACTTAAATTTTTAGTCAGAGCGATCAAGCAACATTAACAAAAGGGATAGAAGTAGGAAAGAGCTCAAGTTGTTTCTGCTTTTAGAGGAGGAGGAAGAGGAGGAGGAGGGGGAGGAGGAGGAGGAGGAGGAAGAGGAGGAAGAGGAGGAGGAGGAGGAGGAGGAGGAGGAGGAGGAGGAGGAGGAGGAGGAGGAGGAGGAGGAGGAGGAGGAGGAGGAGGAGGACGAGGAGAAAACTAAATTAAGATTTCCTGGGGATGGGAATATGGTATAGTGGTAGAGTGCTCACCTCATATACATGAAGCCCTGGGTTCAATTCCTCAGCACCATGTACATAGAAAAAGCCAGAAGTGGTGCTGTTGCTCAAGTAGTAAAGCACTGGTCTTGAGCAAAAAGAAGCCACGGACAGTGCTCAGGCCCTGAGTTAAAGCCCAGGACTGGCAGAAAATGACAACAACAGTAAATTAAGATTTCCTGTCTACTCTGTCAGTGAATGAATTCTTAGTTATCAAATGACTGCTATCAAAATATCAATGACAAAAAAAACAACAAAGCATACATTAATGAGAATGGAGGAAGTAAGGAACTCTCCACATTTTGTAAATTGATTAACCTTCTATGGGGAATATTATGACATTTCCTCAAAAAACTAAAACTACCATGTGATCCCACAATAGCATATGTGTGTGTGTGTGTGTGTGTGTAGAGAGAGAGAGAGAATAGAATATAGAAAAGAGATGCCTGCAGACCTGCATTAATTACAGTAATATTTACAATAAAATCAAATAAAACAAAAATATTTAGAATAATATTTACAATTTCTAACATATGAATAGGTAGAGATCCTCATCCCCAGATGAATGCATAAAGAAAATAGTCATAATGGATATGATGCAATATCCTGGGAAGGAAAGTCTGTGTGACTTATCTCCAGTTAACCACCACAAAAACAATAGTCGAGCGAGCTGTGGCTCAAATTGGAAGAGTGCTTGCCTTAAGCAATAATGCTCATGGACAGTGTCCAAGCCATGAGTTCAAGACCCATGACAGGAAAAGAACAAAAAGAAAAGAAATGTTACAAGGAAATACATTAATATACGCAGTTACTATGAGTTAATAATTACATAAAGAAAATTCCTCTACTCTCATAAAATGTAGTCTTACGTGATAGTTCCACAAATCTTTAGATCTTTATTGGCTAGAAGAGATCTATGGTCTTCATCCATTTGTTTGCAACTCTCAGCAGTACCCTAAAGGATAATAACATGGTCTTCAAAATAGAGAACAACTACACTACAATTATTTCCCTTAGATTTTTTTTGTTCACATCAGTAAATGATGGTGGTAAAAATAAACCTTTTCAATCACGATGTCCAAAAGAATGGAAATGTAGCCATCTTGACTGCAAGGTCACACCATGATGCATAATTATATGGAAAGAGATTGCTGAGGACTTGAAGCGCTGTGTTCTGTCAAGTGAAATGTGGCTCTGATGACATGATACAGCGCTTGTCTCATGAGCTGTAAATGGAAATATGATGCAACATTACTCTTGAGAGAGAGCTATGTTAGGAACACAGATGGGACACAGTAGTACCTTTCCCCAATATCAGAATTTATTAAATAACAAGGAATTCACAATCATTGACAATTATTGGAGATAATTTATAACCTAAACCATTGGCAACATAGCTTCTTTTATTCTGATCTTAATTACAAATGTTACTTCGCAGGTCATATATTCCATTGCACAATAAAATAGAGGTCATGAGCTAAGAATGGTTATAAAATGCCTCAATTACGGTCTTGGTTCAAAGAGACCTTGTCAAGGGCAAGAACTGAGAGCTAAAGCATGTATGAAGAGTTGCTGCCGATGGTAAGATAAAGATACTAGTAATGAACCCAGTTGCTGAGCTATTAAGTTTCAGTGGTGACAAAATTCAGAGTGGCTTCAAGACACAACTCTGGGTGAAGGTACAGAGCTAATTTTAGGCATAGATTTGAATCTAGGCTCTGAGAAGCCTTTCTGACATTTACCAGATCTTGACAGACATAAATTATGGGATGGATCAGATAGTTAGCTGAGCTGCAGCCCAAAGAGAGATTCAAGAGTTCATTGCCCATAGATTCTTGATGCATACACGAGATGGTGTGATGACAGGTGTGTATATACCATTTCTCAGTGCTCAGCGTCATACCTTTGAGATGATTCTGGTTAAATAGTGGCATCTATCACCAGATCTCATGTGTTCATTAAGACATAGACCTGCTGTTTTTAATGAACATTTGATAAATGAATGCATTTATGTTCCTTTGGTTTAATTCATATGCTTATAGGTGACAATACTTTACTTGAAAGTTTAAATTATTTATCAGTCTATCCAGAAGATGATTGCTTACTTGCATAAATATGTTGCAAGTTTGTTTTGTCTCTTGGCCTCAAACTTACTGCTTTACAAAATGGAATTAGCTAGGCACAGCTTTATTGTCTTAAATATTATACAATAACCCAAAGCAAACTCAGCCCTTTCCGTTCCTTAAAACTTCATGTGCGAACAATCCTTAATGAAACTTGACCCATCAATGAATTCACAACTACTACAAAAGTTTTATAGCAACAGTCCCAGATCCTGAAGTCCCAGTGGGTTGGGTTGGGCCACTGGTCCATAAACAAGTAATGGTGAGTGGCAGAGAAAGGAGATTGAATCAACATGTCTATGCATGAAACAATGAAAGGGCTCAATGACTCCAAGTGTATCATAGCTGTATCGACATAAGCCATAGGTTTAAATATATGGTTAATTCAGGTAGGGGGCAAAAGGTTTTCAAAGGTAAGCAGTCAGGGTTAGAATGTTGTTCATTATCTCAGGTTTGGGTTCTACAAGCTTTACTCTTGCTTAGGAATAGATTTAGCCCCTTATCATAAAAGCGTTTGTTGATGAGTCTGACATTTCCAGAATCCACAGTGATAGTTGGTTTAGGTCAATGACTGGAGGCTTTCCCATTCCATCTTATGAACATTTTATAAATTGATGGGAGATGAGTGTTGCTTTTTTTTTTTCTTCCTGCTTTCAGCTCTGAAGAGAGATGAACTAGATGAGGTATCATAAGTTTTTGGATGAACACTCCTCTTACATGCTTATGTATATCTAAGCAAGAGTCTGACTCAACTTTTAAAATAACAGAGAAAAATGGGAAATAAAGACCAGGAAAACGGGCTTTTATTCTTCTTTTCATTATTTTGTGGGAATAAGTAAGGAGTTAATGCTTTTTTTTTTGCCAGTCCTGGGCCTTGGACTCAGGGCCTGAGCACTGTCCCTGGCTTCTTTTTGCTCAAGGCTAGCACTTGAGCCACAGCGCCACTTCTGGCCGTTTTCTGTATATGTGGTGCTGGGGAATCGAACCCATGGCCTCATGTATACAAGGCAAGCACTCTTGCCACTAAGCCATATCCCCAGCCCCGGAGTTAATGCTTTTTAACAAAAGCTATTTCTTAGTGCAAAACTGCCTTCTGATACAAAACAGAAGTCTTCCAACACTGTCATGTCAGTACTGATACATTTTGTATTAAGTAGTCTACATCCATATAATTATGTACTCCATAATTGATGCTGACAAAAACTCACAGAGGTGCAGATAGAATATTGTTTCCTTGAACTTCTAATATCTTTACACATACCTTAAAAAAGAACTCTTATCATCCAATCACCTGTTTCAGAGAAATGAATGGTGATGCCTTCTAAGCCAAATGAGACTTAGAGAAAAACTTGTCAATGGGAATTAAGTTTGTTTAAATCTGTTTAAAATAAATGTTTTACAAGAAAATCTCAAGGTGTTAATTTAATATTTTACCTGGTTCAAATACAAGAGCACCAAAGTTTTATGGTAGGGTAAATAGAACAAGGCAACAAGGAATTGAACATATGTAAACACCAGAAAAAATAAAATAGTCACTAAAAATTTCAAGTATTTCTTGGGTGAATGAAACGCCATACCATAAAAGAAGGCCCTCATTTGAGCGTTGTCTCCTTTTTTTTCTGCCAGTCCCGGGGCTTGAACTCAGGACTTAGGCACTGTCCCTGGATTCTTTTACTCAAGGCTAGCGCTCTACCACTTGAGCCACAGCGCCACTTCCAGCTCCTCCCGTGTATGTAGTACTGAGAAATCAAACCCAGGGTTTCATGTACGCAAGGCAAGCACACTACCACTAAGCCATATTCCCAGCCCTGAGAATTATCTTTAGCGCTTTAAAAGGCATCCTTCCCTTTGCCTGACATTATAAATTCTGTATGTATATCACACCTGGATGATGAAGATTATGACTATGAAATGATAGTTATTATGGCAACAAAAGTTAAATTTATCATTTTCAAGAAAGCACCAGTATCCATCACAGCCTTTCTTCTCTATCTATCTATCTATCTATCTATCTATACATATATTTTATCATTATTGTCAAATTGATGTACAGAGAGGTTACAGTTTCATATGTTAGGCCTTGGGTACATTTCTTGTACTGTTTGTTACCTCCTCCCTCATTCCTCCCTCCCCCCTCCCCCCTCTTCCTCCCTTAGGTGTTCAGTTGGTTTACACCAAATGGTTTTGCAAGTATTGCTTTTGGAGTCATTTGTCTTTTTATCCTTTGTCTCTAGATTTTGATATTCCTTTTCCCTTCCCTAGTTCTAATACCAGTATATACAGTATTCAGTGTACTCAAATGAGACACAGTAATAGCACGAGTACAAACACAGGAAATGGATACAAGAGGATCATCAACAATAGAAGCTACAGTTTCACATGATGTGTTGAAAGTAATTACACTAGTGATATAACTGTCATTTCCATAACATGGAGTTCATTTCACTTAGCATCATCTTATGCATTCATAGGGGCATAGCTGTTGAATTAGCAATTTGCTTTGAGGAGTATTACTTCAGGAATGCTTTTCCAAGAAAACACTACTTACATTGAACTAGACAATGTGTCCACCTTTGAAAAGTAAGGTTTAAATAGAAACTTAGCAAAATGATTGAAGAGCACCAGATAATCACTTATCTACGGAGTATTTAAACTGAAACTTCCCAGATTAAAGTTTATAAATTATCTGGAATTAAGAAATATGAATGTGAAGCTCAGACTCCATCCTCTGCATTGCTATCACATCACTCGTATCTCTTGTGTTCTTCCTGTTTCACTCTGCCTTAACAAGACATATACCATCCCTTCATTTCATGAGCCTTTTTCATGAATCTCCTCAATGTTTTATCATTCAATAGGATAGGAACTGGAAAGTAATTAGAAAGTTTGCTATCAGGTTTTTATAGGAATATATCTATATAGCTCTATATAGAGACATACATGTATATATTTATATCTTGATATATTTATAGATATAGATAGATATCTAGACAGATAACTATCTAAATATGGATATATATCTATAGATATAGATAGATAGATCTATATACATATTGGTATCATCTATCTATATATAGACAGAGACATATATATGTATATAGATATATAGCTATCTAGATAGACAAATATATCTATATATGTCTAATACAGATCTATCTATCCATCTATCTATCTATATTTCTATCTTTCTATCTATCTGTGTCTAGATATGTCTAGATATAGATATCCTCTCCCTAAAACTTTCCCTGGCCACACACACATATGTATATATACATATATAATTTATTATATACATATAATAAGTACACATGATAACTATTGTATGGCAACAAAAAAAGCCACATTTTGAGAGGTCGAATTGACAGTCAAAAAAATGATTGTCAGGGTGATATACAGAGGGGTTACATTTTTATATGTAAGGTAATGGGTACATTTCTTGCTGAACATCATTACACCCTCCCTCATTTTTCTCCCACTTTCTCTTCCCCCAAACCCTCCCCATGTTATAAAGTTTATTTCCAACATATTTCTTGTATCATTGTTCACCCTTTGTCCTTCGTCTCACCCATTTTGTAGTTCCCCTCTCCTTCCCTAATTCAGATAAACCTATATACAATATATATAGTGACAACAAGGGATAAACCATAGGAGGAAAAAAGGAAAAAAACATGAAAGAAAAAATAAATAACTTTACATGTACATTAGAAACAAAAACAACAAAGAAAAACCTCATTTCTGTATCTAGGAGTTCATTTTGCTCATCATCTTCTTGTTTTGTTTTGTTTTGTTGCCAGTCCTGGGGCTTGAACTCAGGGCCTGAGCACTGTCCTTGGCTTCTTTTTGCTCAAGGCTAGCATAGCACTCTACCTCTTGAGCTACAGCTCCACTTCCGGCTTTTTCTATATATGTGGTGCTGAGGAATCGAACCCAGGGCTTCATGTATAGGAGGTGAGCACTTTACCACTAGGCCATATTCCCAGCCTTGCTCATCATCTTCTTATGTGGTCACAGGTACATAGTAATTGAGCTATTGTAATCCTCCTCTAGGATTATCCTAGACATACTAATGATTACCAATGAGGGAAAACATGGAGTCTGTTTTGTTGGTCTGGTTTACTTCACTTAATATGATTTTTTTCTAAGTCTTTCCATTGCCTTATGAATGGGGTGATGTCATTCTTCCTAAGTAAGCATAGAATTCAGCCTTTTCTCAACCTCTGAGCATGTCAAAGGGAGACAAAGCTAAATTGTCTATAAATGTCCAGCTATTTAATCATGATACAACCTCTATTAAAATCTACAAGGTCAGGATTCTAAAATATATATTCTGGATAGTCAAGCATTTGGAAGAGCTCAAACTAAGACCAGTCTGGGAAAAAAAACACCATTTATACAGGAACCTGGCTCAAATGTTACAGCAACTTGGACATTTATAAAGCCCTGAATTCAAATGCTGGTATTGACAAAAAATTTTAAATGTATAGTTATATGTGAAATATTTCACTTTTCTTTGAAAGCATATTGTGATAATGGATGTGAAATTCCTTGGACAAAATACATAAGATTCTCTAAGATATAAGAAATTCCATTACTTTCTATGACATAGAATGTATTAAACATGAACTGTCACTTTTCTTGAAGATGTAGAACATAACACATAAATCTCAAACAAAATTTGCTTTTCACTTTAGCTACATTTTGGTGTGAAGCATTAAGAAATAGAAACACTTCATATCATGAAACCAGTTTTGCAAAAGAATATCTTCACATTTGAAAAAAAATGGTAGAAAATGGAAAAAGTAAGATATTCTACAATAAACTCCAATTTTTATATTGCTAAAATTCTTCCTGGAAAAAGGACAACTACATAAGGGTTCACCATTTAAAAATTTGGATACATGTTTCAGAAGATTACAGAAAAGGTAAAAGAGAAAGTAAAAGGCAAAAACAATTTTTAAAAACTTTATCATAGGTAATTTTAAGTAAAATATTTCCTCTAAGATATTTTATATTACAAATTGATTTCCCTTTGCCAAGTTTTAGCATTGCCATAGTAAAGCAATCTACTAGAATTTTTGCTACACTTTCTTCCCCAAATCAATCTAAGATAATTTAAAACAAAAATCCTAAAATGAAGCTCATCAAAGATACAACATAATTGTATAGTCACTCTTAAAACATAATTGGATAATTATTACATAATTAGATAATTATTACTAACAGATATATCTTTTATCTATATGTACTACCATGAAGTCACATATATCTAACAATATCCAAAAACTAAATACAGATCACCTATTCATATATACTATATTAACAATCAGTAACAATTAGTGAATATAACAGTAATACTGATCAAAGCTCTAGAACGAAAATGAATGAGAACATAGGCATGACACCAATGTCTATTTATTTTAGTAAGAAAACCTCAAGGGTGTGCCAAAATGACAGCATAGTAATAGTCTTTGTAAGAGAACTATCTATTTGAACAGCTACACATGTACCAAATTGTCTTTACAGAAACTAAGAAGGATCAGAGCATCTACTTTCAGCCTTTTCTCAACCTCTGAGCATGTCAAAGGGGTACAAAGCTAAATTGTCTATAAATGTCCAGCTATTTAATCATGATACAACCTCTATTAAAATCTACAAGGTCAGGATTCTATAATATATATTCTGGATAGTCAAGCATTTGGAGGAGCTCAAACTAAGACCAGCCTGGGAAAAAAAAACACCATTTATACAGGAACCTGGCTCCTGGAGACCACAGTTTCAAAATTTATTTTGGTTTTGTAAGAATACTGCTTTGAAAGCAGTAGAAGAGTTACCTGTGTCTTCAGTCCCCAATCCCAAACAGTACAATGTGGAATCATCCTTCCTATTGATAGATGGAGAAAAAACGAACCCTGGGTTTTAGGTTTTAAACCCAGTACCGTGCTCGTTAGGAATCTCAGTATTGAACAGTCATTGTGCACCGGAGTGTTGGGTAGTCCCATATCTCATCCCAGGTCAGTGCTTAGCAGGCTGAGCCCTCGGACCCACAGGCTAAGGGTGGGGTTGAGCATGATACTTAGCACGACTTAATCTTGGAATTTAGTGCCAGGTTGATGAAATGTAAAACTGAGAATCTACCTTAATGGTCCATTACTCCAGACATGAATCTATGAATGACCAAGTCTACTTTGATGCCAGCTTCAGACGTCTAACGCAGGCTTTTGGACTTCTACTGAAGCCAGCATCACTGATGTTTGTTGCAGTAGTTCCAGGAGTTGAGTCCACCTCAGAAACGGGCAAATCATTGGTTGCTTAGTGCAGCAAGGGTCACAGTCTGTTATAAGCTCTGAATGTGACCCACCGTCACAGTATTGCACACCGCATTGCTACCCAAAGCCAGACAACACAAGATAGAGTAACTGGCTGCTGAGTAGAAGGAAGGGAGTAAGAACGCTGTTGTAGCCTTAGAGCCAGACGCTTCATAGCCCAGAGCAAGCAGAAACTGCAGACTAGGAACTGTGGACAAGGTGTCACTACGAACTTTTACCTAAGAGGCTTTTGTAGATACATTTTGCTTTCTAATCGATTTTTTTTTTAGTACAATCTAAATTATACATTCAACTAGGTTTCAGACAAAGCTGGATTTGTGGCATGCTCTTAGGCTCAAACATTAGCAGCACATTAACAGCAGACCTAGACTTATGGTGCCACCTAGTTCTTAAGTAGCAGAAATAGCCATAGGACCAGAGAATCATACAATGTCTATATAACATGCACTGTAGCAAAAGACAACACAAAATTCTCGGGTACCATACACACATGTAGCACAAATCAAAGTTTCAGAAATCAAAATGTAGCAAATGAAATAAGCAAACACTCATAAGAACACAAAACAGTTGTTTAAGTAAAACTTGATAGGAGGCAAGATAGCACAGAAATATTTTAGTACTCTATTAGAGAAACTTCACAATGAATTTGAAGCAATTAAGATATTGACTTTTTAGATAAAACTTATATTAAGTAAAAATAAAAGGTGATAGTAAACCAATAGAAAAAATAAGACAATAGACGAAAGAAGTGAATTTGAAGGCAAGTTATTTAAAAACACTAGTAGAAGGACAAAATAAAAGGAAAGGTGAAAAGAATAAAGAAAACTTTTAAATAATTTTGAGATAACATTAAAAAAGCAAGTAATTACATTACTGGGTTTTAAGAGGGAGTGCAGAATATCAAAGAAGTATAAAGATTAGTCACAGTAATAATAGTCAAAAACTTCTCAAACCTAAAGTATGAATAGTAAGGCATAGGAAGATCAAAGTTTAAGGGTAAGATTGAACTCAACTATGTCGACCACCAAGACATAGAAGTAACTTGTAAACTCAGAGAGACAAAGAGCGTATGTTCCCTCTGATGTGTGGAAGTTAGCTTTTTTAAAAAATGCACTGGTATATGACAGATTATAGAGGATTTGAGATACATACAGTGAAGGCCCAATGGCTAAGTGCCTCTCCATATTTATATAAAATAATATACATACTGAAACAAACTCCAAGATAAGGAAATGAAAACAAGAGTTCTTTTTAGTTTTTGATTGTCTTCTTCACCTTATGTATACTTAAGTGTATATCTTCAGGAGGGGGAGAGGGAGGGCACAGAAATTAAGGGTGAAAGGGTAAAAAAAGTGCAGCAGGGGAGCTCACTGAACACTGATGAAAGTGAATGACACAACACATGGGTGGAGGCGAGAGGGAGGGACTGGGGAGAATGAGGGAAGAGAAGACACTGTATGAAAGGAAATGTATTCATTACCTCACTCAGGTAATTGTAATCCCTACGTATATCACCTCTATAATAACGATAAAGAAAATTGATTCTTTAAATGTTAAGTATAAAGAAAGGATGTTCAAAAGAGCAAGAGAATAGAAACAATAAGAATCCATATTTCCACATTTGCTTCCTAGCAGATCACTCAAAATACATCTTACAGGTCAAAAAGAGAGCGGTATGAAATTTTCATGGAAAATCTGTCAACCAAGAATGCTTTAAAGTGGTACTGTAGCTCAAGAGGTAGCATGCTAGCCGTAAGCAGAAGAGCTCAAGGATTGCACCGAGGCTCAGAGTTCAAATCCCACGACCTACCAAAAATAAAACAAAAAGAATGCTTTATATACAAAATCTATCTGTAAAAAAATGAAGGAGAGGGCTGGGGATATAGCCTAGTGGCAATAGGTTCGATTCCCCAGCACCACATATACAGAAAACGGCCAGAAGCGGCGCTGTGGCTCAAGTGGTGGAGTGCTAGCCTTGAGCAGGAAGAAGCCAGGGACAGTGCTCAGGCCCTGAGTCCAAGGCCCAGGACTGGCCAAAAAAAAAAAAAAAAAAAATGAAGGAGAGATAGACTTTGCCAAACAAAAATTGAACAAATTTATCACCAAGTAACATGCTATTAGAAATTAAAACAAATGTTCAAAATGGAAGAAAGAAGCTGGTTACAGTAACTATATTGGAAAGTTTACAATGTAAAATGGTTCATAAACATGGTATATAAGGCATTCCTATATTTAAGAATAATGACTAAAAATAAAGTAAATTTTATTGTACCAGTATGTTGAGTTAGTCAATATTGATGTGTGCAAAATGGGACACCAGCAATTCAAAATTTACTGTAAAGAGGAATTGTATTTTTATTAGTGTTTTTCTCTCTTTTATTCCCTTGTTTTCATTATTAATGTTCAAGTGCAATCATTTCAAAGTGGCTCATTATATTCAAAATACTTTTTTAGCCTCTTGTAGTGTTAAAACAAATATATGAACAACAACCCCAAAATAACAAGTAAAAAATTGGAGTGTATTGCTAGAGTAAATTACTTAACACAAAAGAACATTATAAAAGAAGGAAAAAAAGAAAGAAAGGAATGGCAACAAAGCTTGGAACAAAGTTATAAAATAGCTAACAAGACATTACCTATTGATAATTTTAAATGTAAATATAGTTTCTCTAAATAAAAGCATGAAAGTGACATGATGAAAAGGCAAATCTTCACTATGTGCTGCTTCTCACAAGAAAATCAGTTCACAAAAGCCACAAGAGTGAAAATGAAGAGACTGGATATGGCATTCCATGCAAATGGAAGCTGAAAGAAGGCTGGAGTAGCTAAAGTTGTATCATATAACCCAGTCTTTATATCACAAGAGTTAAAGGATATGAGAAAGTCCTAATATAATACAGTGATTAAGGAGCCAAATAAGAAATAAATAAATAATTATTCTAAATACATTTGTGTCCAAATTGTAGCACAAAACAGATAAGGGAGATTTTAATATTCCTAAAGGGACAAGTACCCTCCAATGTAATAGTAGTTGGGAACCTTTACATCTGGCTTTCAGCAGTGGACAGATCATTCAAGGAGAAAATAAGAAAAGAGAGCAAAGCTAAACTAAACTATAGACAAAACAAACTTACCAAGCCTCTACAGAAAATTACATCAAATACTTGCAAAATATACACTCATCTCAATACCACCTAGAACATTTTCATAATAAAGTGAATCTCAATAAGTTTTGTTTTGGTTTTGTCTGTCCTGTGGGTTGAACTCCGGGCCTGGGTGCTGTCCCTGAGCTCTTCAGCCCAAGGCTGGTTAGAACCCTACCATTTGAGCCACAGTGCCACTTGTGGTTTTCTGTTGGTTATCTGGAGAGAGTCTTACAGACTTTCCTGCCCGGGCTGGCATGGAACCACAATCCTCAGATCTCAGCCTCCTGAGTAGCTAGGATTACAGGCATGAACCACCTGTGCCTGGCTCAATAAGTTTTAAATATCAGATTGTATTGAGTATCTTTTCTGGAGAAAAGTGAATAGCATTAGAAATCAATAACTGAAAAAAATTGGAAATCATGTACATAGTTGGAAAGGAAACAATTTATTACTGAGTAATCCGTAGGTTTAGAAAGAAATTAATGACATTTAATTTTTTAAATGAATGCAGATATGTTACACTAAAACCTATGAGGCACAGTAAAACGTGACAGAAAAATGTACAGTAATCACTGCTGACATAATAGAAGCAACCAATTGCTGCATTGCAAGGAATTTAAAAACAAGACAAAACAAAAGAAAAACCCTAAAAAAACAGAAAGAACAAAGGATTAGGACCAAAAAAGAGAAATAATGATTATAAACAATAAAATAAAAACAGTGTGTGTGTGTGTGTGTGTGTGTGTGTGCACGCGCATGTGCATATGTGTGCTGATCTTAGGCCTAAATTCAGAGAATGGGCACTGTCCCTGAGATTCTTTGTTCAAAGCCAGTACTCACCACTTGAGCTATAACTCTACTTCCAGCTTTTTTTTTATTTTTATTTTTGAGAGCATGTTTAATTGGATAAGAGTCTTGTGGCTTTTTCAGTCCTGACTGGCTTCAAATCACAAACTTCAGATCTCAGCCTCATGAGTAGCTAGAGTTACAAGCATGAACTATGGACACCTCACTTATATAGACCTGTTTATGAACATTTCATAATGTATCTGTGCATTGAAATATTACATACTGTTCTACAAATATGTAAATAAAAAATGAAACAGAAACCAATTATGAGCAAAATTGCTGAATAAGAATGTGAGGCTCTGAGTGAAAATCTCAAACTGCTCCCAGTTTAAATATTCTTCTTAAGCAAACATTTCACTTACAATCTTTCTTATGTCTCTTATTTCAGAATGTATATTGCAAACCTAAATTAAATAATGTAACATCTGTAAGTAGCTGACGTATGATACCGATGGCTGAAAAGCAAGATAAAAATCTCTTAGTGACCTAAGACTCTGGTTAAGTTCGAGAACGTTAGCTCACACAGTACTCCCTCAAATACACTGAGGACACAAAATTTGTTCCAATATTTAAAAGAAAATGAAGGGTACTATTTCTGTGAGTAAAAAATTCCAATGATCTGTGTTTAGCCACAGATTTTAATAATGAGTATGAATTTGGAAAATGCACGTAATGTCTCATTGTAAAGTATTGGGTTGAACAGTGTATTACCATAATAAGAATAAAATATAAGACATGTGCGATAACTGGGCTGGTGGAATTGGTGGTGATCTTTTTAACATTGACATATCATCTAACATTTCTTCCATCCTAGGCTCTGAAAAATAAAGCTTCGAACATGATGATTACAGTGTGAAAAATCTGAGGTACCACAGAAAGCACAAAATCAATTCTTTCAGAAGTTACCTTCTTTCGAAGTAGTAGAACTTTTCTTCAATCATATTGAATCTATCTTCCTTTTACAAAGCTACAATTAGAATTCAAAAGATAACTGAGCAGACCAAGGTTCATGAAATGATTAGAATAGAATTTATGATTCAACTATTTGGGAAAATGTTCTTTTGGTTAAATGATTTTGGTCTCTTAAAAGATAGTGCAGTACAACAACCAATTAGCTACACAGGACTTATGGGTTATATTTCGCTGGTCCAGACTACTCACTACTCCCACATGAGGGCATTTATTTCCTATTTCTTTTGAGGACAAAACACCAATGTACAAAGCTAATATGTATGCCCGAAGAGTACTATCTGTGTCCATGTTTTCCCAGTTTCAAATTTAGGAACATCAAACGATATGGTGAGAATACATGCACCAATAAAACCAGGAAATAAGCCACGCTTTTGTTCTATAGATGGGGATTCCAGGAGAAATAGCATGCAGTCGTTGTACACAAGCATACCACTAACCTCAATCTCTGGTTTCAAAAGACAATGAAACAATGCCAACATTACACATGCAGACATAGAGCAGACTCAGCATTCCCTGACTTTGAAACTAAGACGTCTCAAGAAGTGATTGTCTATCTGCTAAGCTTTCAGAAGGAAGCAGTTCTTTCTTTACCTCTTAGTCCAATTGGCAAAGAAGATAATTTTAATAGTGAATCCTGAGAAGGATAGAGATAAATGGACAGATGGAATAATGTAGTCCATAGATGAAGAAGAAGAAGAAGAAGAAGAAGAAGAAGAAGAAGAAGAAGAAGAAGAAGAAGAAGAAGAAGAAGAAGAAGAAGAAGAAGAAGAAGAAAGAGAGTTGGAAGAGGAAGAGGAGGAGGAGGAGAAGGAGGAGGAGGAAGAGGAGGAGGCCGAGGAGGCCGAGGAGGACGAGGATGATGAGGAGGAGGAGAAGAAGATTACACTTTGGCCTGGGAGAAATTTAATCAGTAAAAGAAATAAAGGAGATTGAGAATTCTGTCCTTTCCATCATCCTCTCACTAGATGACGAACTCACACTAATCAGCAGTTTTGGTGCTTCTTCCAGTTCCTCATCAGCATTTTAAGTAGCAGCGTAATTGTCTCCATATGAAGACACTGGGGTAAAATGAGAGAACAGGAGAGACAAAAATTAATTGACTAAAACCATTGATTAAGTTAATAACTTAGTAATTAAATTATTAGACTTTGAAGGACTTCTCAACCTACCAGAAGGTTTATCATTGCAGGCACCACAATTACAATTTTTTTTTTTGTTTTATGGATGCAGGAGTCAATTTTCTAAAAAAAAAAAAAAAAGAGAGAAAAAAGCTCCAGCTAAAGGGAAACCTTATTTTTAAAATTTTTATTTAAGTAGAAGAATATGAAAACATTTTGTGTCACTGCTGGTGAGTCTGTACTAGAAGGGTAGGTAAAGACTTTAATATCCTTAAATGTTCTATATAGAATAATAGGAAAATTTAAAGTAGGTGCTATTCTTAGGATCCTAAATGACATACAAAATGCAGTATTAGAAATTGTTCACAAAAGTGAAGCTATTGGATGATGATTGATTCTACCGGAAGTCAGACACAGGGGGAGGATTGTATGTCATTAAAGGTGTGCCCTTAGTCGAGATTCGGGGTGCTCAGTACCATGTGGCTTCACTGTTTCTGCTCCTGACCATGGAGTGAGTGGTTTTTCTGGATCACATTCTCTTGTCATGATATGCTGCCTTGCCCTAAGCAATGGAGGCAGACAATCACAGATAAGAACTTCCGATACTGGATACTGTGAAGCAAAATAAATCTGTCATAAGTTGATTATCTTAAGTATATTTTGCTGTGATGGAAGCTTAGTAATATAACCGAGTAATACTCTTTTATTGTATTTTCAAATTTTCATCTTTCCCAGGAACTGCTCCACAATAACAGTATTAAGTTCAAATTAATTCTTAAACATATACTTGCCGTTAAAATTGCAGAAAGAAAAAGAACTCTTCTCAGTTGTTTTCTATACATAATGACTACATAAAAATCACAGTTCTAGTGTGAATCCTGATGAGTGGTGGACAAAATGGAAATTCATAGTGCCACAGGCATTGCAAAAAAGATTGTTCAGTGTCTGATGCTTTTATTTGAGGAAAGCAAAAAAGGTTGTTAAAGAAATTAGGTATCTAAGAGAATGCAATAAGTGGGAGTAATGAGCCATTTATCTTGTCCTTTAATATAAAGTAACCATCATCGACAAATAAGTCCTTATTTTTGTGAACAGAAGACATCCATCAAACACTTGCACCTGGTAAACAACTTCATCAAAGGTGTCATCACAAGTATCTACTATATATAACATTCAAATTTGGTTGACTTGAATGAAATGTAACTTCTCTATGACTTTCTGCTGTTCAAACTTGTTGAATGTAAATGATTGGATTTCCTAGCACCATCTGAAGGCAAGCGCACTACTGACAGTCCTGTTTCACAGTCAGATCTCATTGCAGAAACTTTCTTCTTCTGCCTTGGGATCCTAAAAATGAGTCTTAGAGGTTTTATTATAATTATATTTTATAACTACATTTCAAGAACTGACGGGAGAGAAAAACCAATGGTGTGTGAAATTGGGGCTCAGAGGAAGTAAGTGAGAGGCGCCTGTGTGTCCTCAAGTTGGAGCAGGCCGTTCTTCAGGTTCAAGGAGGAATCCCACAAATGCTGGACAGTGAGGGTCCATGTAACATTGAGAAAAGCAATTCCATTTTAAAACTCAGAGGAACTTAAAGAGAAGCAGAGGGTCTCAAGAGAAAATAGTGTGCTTCTGTAGACAATAATTAAATTTAAAGAAGTGCAGTAGTGCTTGAGGGGCACATGCTGGAAAGGACACGTGAAGGAATGTGGTTTGCATGAGAAGATGGGTACATGGTCAAGGGCTGGAAGTTCCAAGAAACTAGGAACGTGAACAATGTCTTATTTAGGATCAAGCTGACCTGGGAAACTAGAGTTTGATACCACCATATCCTACCTACTTTCACAGAGTTTGTAACCCAGAATCTTACTATTACACTACAGCAGCTGACCCTTGTGTTTAGGGTAGAGAGATAATGAAACCAAAATGTCAGCAAGATGCCAACATTTTTCCCTTAAGCTTCAAAGCCCACTTTCTATCAGTCATTTCGTGTTACACAGTCTCAGTCATTACATAGATCTAACTACATAACAGATACCTGTAACTCCCAGAATATGCCTACTAGTGCTATGCCAACACTTTATAGCCATGAAGAAAAAGGACAAATCCAACATCTGGTCTTTCACCACTCGAAGCAGAAAATCCCCATGCTTTGTCCTTCAACTTAGGGCAGAAAAAGTGTACTAATAAGAGCTGAAACATGTCACAAAGATTTCTGCATGAGGGAAGGTGGAGGTTTTAGTGGTGGTGGCCATATATCACCATCAAACTGGCTCTTTTGTTTTCTATTATCTGGTTGCAGATTATAGAAAGTTTAAATTAGTCAAGAAGGAAATTGAAAGGGAATACCAAAATTGAGAGACAGAGGGTTAAAAAAAAAAAAGAAAAACAACTACAAAAGCAGTTCATGCAAAACTGTTTGGTGTAAGTGAACTGAACACCTCATGGGGGGAAAGGGAAAGGGGGAGGGGGGAGGGGGGTATGAGGGACGAGGTAACAAACAGTACAAGTAATGTATCCAATGCCTAACATATGAAACTGTAACCTCTCTGTACATCAGTTTGATAATAAAAATTTGAAAAAAATAAATTAGTCAAGAATATTTTTTTTAATTTCTGTGGTTGTATGTCCAATTGTACCCCTCAAATCTTATCACCATGTTAAACCTTCTATATAGAATTCAAACAAAGAATATTAGACATTTTGTGTCATTTCATTTTCAGGTTACCCGATTTGAAATATTAAGTGTACTGCTGCCTTTCATTTTCCTTTTTAAGTGACTGCTTAGGTTTATTGAGGGATATTAGGACATCTTTACTTATTCCTTTAAGTTTACATACTAGATTGCTAACCATGGACTTATCCTTCACATAACATTACTGCAAACACACCGTCATTGTTCTACTTTGTCTCATTGTTCATGGTATGAATTTAGATCACTTCGTTTTCTGCCTGAGTGTTGACCTGCTTTTTCCATTATAATTGGTAGTAGTCACAATATGTGTATAGGGATCTGTGTACAGAGAGTAAGGCTTGAAACCAGGAGAATACTCTTGCACTGTTTTTTTTTACATAGTTAGAAGTTCTCAGCATATGCATAACTGCTCATTATAGTCTAATTAGTAAATACTCATTAACTACTCATTAAAGCAGGTAGAGGAAAAAATCAATCTAAGAAATCCAAATTACAAAGTGGGATCATGCCTGTGATGCTTTAATAAAATATCAGAGTTTCCGTGGCTCCTGTTTGGGCAGCACTGGGATTTACTCACTCCATGTTTGCATTTCTGTGCCAGGATCTGTCATGACTGATAAGACATACTACATCATCTTTCTACTAAAGGCCCTTAGATCCAATGTTTTAACCTAAATGACCATTAGTCACAGATCTGTGCATTGCTTTGGAGCTGAGTCTGCTCCTTTCTATTTAATTGTGTGCATCCACATTTTCCAGGAAATATGTCAGCACCACTTAGCAAATTCCTGATGACAGTGCCACAGGATGTTTGCAAAGTGCACCAGGTACCGTGGCTGCCGTGAGAACAGGGGTCATATTGATTTGAATGCCCCACACATTCTCTGCCCCACTTTGACAGCTCTGGTAGTAGAGAAAAACTTATTTATCAGCATTTATTGCTGATGTGAAACAAACATCCTGGAGATGTCTGATTTTTTGACTAGGTCAGGTTAGAAGTACTCATTTATCATGAGAAAACAATGCCTTCAGGAATTTATGAGTTCTGGCAAGAGAAACTGTAAAACCACTTTCTCTCAATCTAGTAAGTTAATATACTGCAAAATATTTTCTTGAACCATGTACCTCAATCAGCATCGGGCATAGGCATAATGGGAGAAAGTCGGTTCTTCCTAATGGCAGTTTTTATTCAATAGTTAAAGATATAGTCCATAATTTGTATAGTAAATGCTGTAAAGTGTGTTCACAACCACTGCGTTCTTCCTCCTTAATTTTACAAGCATAATTATTCATATTTCTTCAAAAACAAATAAAATTTAAAAGGAAGTATGACAGCTAATGTATGTATAACACTTGTCTGGATTTCTGAAAGTCAAGTGATAACCATGTTTTCTATTAGCTCCTTGGCTTCACTATCACTCACAGATGCAGTCATGTTTCACAGCAAGGCCACGTAACAAATAAATAAATGCTGGAGACAAACGGATTATTTAGTCCAAATTAGCCAATCAGATTTCAGACCAGATAAGCCAATCTCCCTTGTCCTTTTGACATGACACAATAGCTAGCTTTAACATGGAATACAACATTGGCTTAAGACTGTGTGGCTTTGTGATTTACCACTTCTACTCTGCATAGTGAATAAATCCATTCAGCCTAAATTTTTCAGGAAGAATCAAGAAGAGTAATGGATGACGTTGATCAAAAGACTCAATGGAACATCCACTTGCTCTAAGACCTGGAAATCTTAGATAACTGGGTTTGATCTATCTATAGATATACATATTCTATAGGTAAATACTTATTCAAAGTGAGGGTCTTTCAGTTGGTGATCTTCTAGGGTTTTGTTGGTTTATATTGTTGTAATGTTGTTGTTGTTGTTTGCCATTCCTGGGTCTCGGGACTCAGGGCCTGAGCATTGTTCCTCGCTTCTTTTTGCTCAAGTCTAGCACACTAGGTCTTAAGCCACAGCGCCACTTCTGGCTTCTGCGCCACTTCTGGCTGTTGCGGGGGAATCGAACCCAGGGCTTCATGTATGCAAGGCAAGCAATCTACCATTAGGCCATATTCCCAGCCCCGATCCTCTAGGTTTGCCTGTACCAAATTGTGAATATTCTTGCTGTGTTGTACCCAGTTGCTTTATATTAATATTGAAGCTTAGGTTGTCTAGGGTGGGTGGGACATCTGGATGGGGGTGGGACTATAAGTCTTTTGAAGACATCAGTTCACTGTGCTAAGACAGAGATAAATGTCAAGGAACCCCCTGAGCTATTAATTAAACTGCTGCTTTATTTGTAAATACATGTAAATATCCTATTGTAACATTTGATCTTGGAAATAAAATTAAAAGTTTTCAAAAAAGAAGGCTGAGGAAGGGGAGGAGGGAGAGGAGGGGGAGGAGGAGCAGGTGGAGAAGGAGCAAGAGGAGGAGGAAGAGGAAGAAGAAGAAGAGGAGGAGGAGGGGAGGAGGAATGGAGGAGGAGGAGGAGAAGGAAGGAGGGGGAGGAGGGGAGGAGGAAGAGGAAGAGGAGGAGAAGGAGGCTCATACCTGTAATCCTAGCTATTCAGGAGGCTGAGATATGAAGATCACAGTTCAAACCAGCCAAGGAAGGAAAGACCATGAGAGTCTTATCTCCAATTAATGATTAACCACCAGAAAATCAGAAGTGGTGTTTTGGTTCAAATGGTAGAGTGATAGCATTGAGCTGAAGAGCTCATGGAGGGCACCCAGGTCCAGAATTCAATCACCATGCTGAACAAAAAGAAAAAAAAAAAGAGGGATGGCATTGATCAGACTACATATATAAGTATATATATATATATATGCATATATCTATACATCTATATATTATACAACTATATATGTAATATACATGTAATATATGTATATATCTTGTGCTTTGCCTCTCTCTATATATACACTATATACATACATATTTTGTCCTTTGCCTCTCTCTACATATACACTATATGCATATATTTCATGTATAGATGTATACATATATAAACATATTAATATATACTCATGTCTACACTACATATAATATATACTTGCATATATGTACATATATTTATGTAGTATATATCTGTATGTGCTTTATTTATAAAATATGTAGACAGATAACTTTATACACGGTATATAAATACACAGAAATAGTACACCATATTAAGCTGAAATGTCACCATTTGTAGTACCATATCCACAGGGTTTCTCTGTAAGCTAAAAATACAAGAGAGCCAATGTGCTCTTCGAGATTCAAGCCCTGGAAGACCTCATTTTCTACCTAACGGTTAGAAACAGAGAATGTCCAGATGTCCAAGTTTAAGAGCTACTAACTATGAAGCTATATCTTCATTCCTGAGGGGAATGTCTTTTTGTTCTACTCAGAATTTTGATTCTTTAGATATTAAGGCTGTTTTACTGTTTCTACAAGTTTCAGTTTTTTTTTGTTTTTTGTTTTTTTTTTTTTGGCCAGTCCTGGGCCTTGGACTCAGGGCCTGAGCACTGTCCCTGGCTTCTTCCCGCTCAAGGCTAGCACTCTGCCACTTGAGCCACAGCGCCACTTCTGGCCGTTTTCTGTATATGTGGTGCTGGGGAATCGAACCTAGGGCCTCGTGTATCCGAGGCAGGCACTCTTGCCACTAGGCTATATCCCCAGCCCAAGTTTCAGTTTTAACATCATCCAAATGTATTCCCTTGGATGGAACCCAAACTCTTTAGTCCAAGCATCTTTTCCCTTTATGCCCCATTAAGTTGAATCATCATAACTGTCTATCTTCCCAGATGACATACCGTCCAAATGTGTAGTTGGCAAAATAGTCCCCTTTTCTACATAGCACTGTAAGTTTTACCATCACTGCCAAATTTTATGTGAAATGATATTTTCCTACTTTAGATAGTGGCAATTCAACCTTACCACCCAACAATCTTATTGTAAAACAATATGACGAATGATGGTGCTGGGGACAAGTGTCCCTCACTGTAATATTTGCCACGCAAGAGGCTGAGATCTGGAGGATTAAAATTTGAGATGGTTGCAAATAGAAACATTTCTGAAATTTTCTGAAAAAAAATTAAGCTAACCAAAAATCAGGATTGAAGGTATGGATAAAGTGGTAGAGTACAAGCAAAGTGAGTACAAGATTCTAATTTCAAAATCTGATACTGTTAAAAAGCAAAGGCAAAATAATTACTATTGATGTCTGGATTCAGGATGCATAGAAACACACAGTTTTGTTATATTTCTCTGATATTTTAGTTATGATTCTCTTTTTAATGACCTGTACTCATAACTCATTACCTTACCTCTCAATGATCTATACAATAATAAGAATAAGTACTTTCCCTCATTCATTATAAGGCTGAGACCTAGAAGTCATTAGAAATAAGAGCCAAATAGATGAGGAAAGCCATGAATTTTCGTGATAACTACACAGTAGCATGAATGGATGGTAAAAATCTTCAACCAATAATAGTAACTAAGGATAGTGATACAAGGCCTTTTTATGCAGGTCTTTTCTTGTACATTCACTCTTTTTCTGCAGGGTGGGGGTACATGAGTTTTATGATCCACTTTAGAGCAAGATCAAAGGATAATTTTATGACTTGATTCAGAAGAGAATGGCAGAAAAATGTCAGAAAGATTTTCCTGCTTCTATTGTTCTCACAAATGCTTTCAGCATAAGTAAAATGCCGAGGTAGCAGTTTGGGGAGGAGGTAGCAATTCTTGAGCACCATCACAGAAATTTCTACTCCTTAGCAAGGAGATGTTGATATTCAGTATTTGACTGAGGAAAAGGCCTTAGATACAACCAAACCATTCATTAACTTTATAGGCAAGAGACCGAAGTATAAAAACTAAAATGCCTTGTCCAAAATAATAGTGGAAGGAAACCTGGGAGTCAGTATCAAGTTTCAGTTATGAGATCTGTTTCTTTTACTCTGCCGTACTTTTCTCTATGCTGTAGCATGTAAAGGCAACATGTGACAGAAATACAACAAAAACTGTCACTTAGGTAAGACCAAACACCTTTCCTTCTGTATTTAATGCTTCCAATTAACTTTTAGGGAAGAATGCCACCAGTCAATCCAGCAAACTTACCAATAAATATATAAATATTTAACAGTCTGGCCAATACAATTAGAGCCCTTCCTTCTGAAATGTATATTAACAAAGGATTTACTATAGAATACTTCAAAATTATATTACTATTATCCCAAGGAAAGAAATTCAAAGATCCTATTTTTAAAAAGGAATGTATGAATACTTCATATAATAGCAATGCCTGCCTGGGTAGCATTTGTTTTGCACAGTTTCATAGGAAGCAGATGTACTAGAGAAGGAAAAGCAATAATAATAATCATTTCAAGTTCAGAGTATTGTCAGAAATCCACTTTTTTCACGGTAATTATTTTAAATGTAATGGTAAAGACAAAAGAAAGGAGAGAATCCAATGAAGAAAGGTATTTTAACTGAATTAAGTTTTCCATTCTTCTTAAGCTTATTTACATGAACTAAGCAGCAGCTGGGAAGGTGCTGGGTAAGTAGTCATTAAAGTCAGCAAAACACTACAGAAAGGGTTTCCCTTCCTTTCTTTCCTCTTTTCTTTAAGTACTCAAAGTGCCCTTGGTGTAACTGGCAGCTTTTTGACTATCGTAAGTTGAGAGCGAGAACTGGATGTCTGGTAAGTCTGGTGGAGAGCAGATGAAAGCCGACGTGTCAGAAGAAGCAGGCTGGGCAGTGTGTAGGCAGTGAGCCTCTTACTATTAGCATCTGAACTGGATCATCCCTCAAAATCAAGCAACCAAGTGCAGAAAAGAAGCACATCAGAAGAGAAGACAAAACTAGCCTTGCCCTTATCAGGCTGTTTGTTTTTAGGTGATTGTGTAAGACTATCAATTTCTGGTACAAACATACAAATGAAAACAACATCAGGATCCTAAGATTGGAGAAACTCTCCCCCCCACCACCTTTAACTATCAATGTTTTAGAAAATGATCTGAGGGTAAGGGTACTTACTTTGATGTTTCAAGACTGAATTTAGTCTGGCTCACCTTGGTTTGAGAAAAAAAAAAAAACACCTCAATTCAATGCTGACTTTCAGTGGTTGGGGATGGGCCCAACAGTTTTATTACTCATGCAGTGGTCTGAGGAGAGACATAAAAAGGCAGTTTTAAAGATAACAGTCCAAAAACATTCCAAATACTAAGAGTGACAGGCAGATCCTTGCTTAAATAACACAACAAAGTTAAAAGTACTAGGTAAAAAATATATATAGGGGCAAATATATACCTCAGCATTTTAGATCCTTCCATTTGTATAGCTGCATCAACATAAAACCAATCTTTATGAGTGAAATTCATCAAGATGTGAAAAACGGAAGTGATTTTCTATATTTAATTGGATGTAAATGCTATGATATCAAAATAACATTGGCTTTTAAGAGGTCAGTGTAAAACATAAGCAAATGCACCCACCAAAACAGTGCAAACCAATAAATCAGAGAGAAAGAAAAGAACACATGATCCCACTTAAAATTACATCCAGGGAATGGTGAAGTAACTCAAGTAGGAGTGTACCTGATTGACAAGCTCAAGGCCAGTGCTGCATAACATATGTATATTCAGAAATATTGTTCATAATAAGAATAACCTAAAGTCAGGTACCTTTGCCTATATTGACCAGGTAAGATTACTGTTCAGTTAATAATTAGACAGTGAACATCTATAATCAGAATAATATTTTACAGAGCATAATGCCAAATTAAATAAACCCAAATAAATTAGCACACATTTATTTTTAAATGTGTTTTTTAATATTTTTACCTCTAAAAATCTAAGCTAGAGGTGCATACCTGTAATCCTAGCACTTAGTTGATAGGGCAAGAAGATTATGAGTTCAGTGCCAGCTAGGACTACATAGAAAAGTCCGGTCTAAGAAAAAAAGAAATAAAGAAATAAACAATGGAGATAGAGCAAGAAAGAGACAGACAGACCGACAGAAAGACAGATAGGCAGAAAGAAAGAGAAAATAGAGAAAGAGAAAAAGAAAAGAAAGCAAAACAGAAAGAAGAGAGGAAGGAAGGAAGGAAGGAAGGAAGGAAGGAAGGAAGGAAGGAAGGAAGGAAGGAAGGGAGGGAGGGAGGGAGGGAGGGAGGGAGGGAGGGAGGGAGGGAAGGAGGGAGGGAAGGAGGGAGGGAGAGAAGGAGGGGAGGTAGGCATTAAATGTCTGATTTTTAAGACGATGGCCTAAATTTTCTGAATCTTCCCATGTACTTACCCTAGCCTCAGGTTCCATTTATTTTTCAGACATGCTTTATATATTCAATCTTATTCAACTTATTGCTAAGGCTTTATTCTTTCAGTCTGAATAATTTCTCTTGGTAAATTTCTATCACTTTTTCTGGTCCATTTTAAGAGTCACCTCTGGCTTAGAAAACATATTGTTATTTTCTGATGCTTTTAATTTACTTCAGTAAATTGAAGTAAATTTGTATCATTTCTCATTTTGTTTTCATTCCATTAAGATGTAAACATAAGCAACAGAGTGAATGAAAAAGACACTTAAGGAAATATTTCAAGTTAGGTAATTTTTCTTAAAGATTTACTAACGCTCAAGTTTTTGTGTGATTTTCTTTCCAAGTCACTTAATCATTCCACAATTTGCTGACTATTTATCTGGAGCTAACTTTGGGCTATAACTTAAAAATGGAAAGATAGATGAAGATAGAGTTCCAACCCTCAAAACTCTCACAATGAATGGACAAGAGCTACTGGAACATTACCAAACAGCAATAGCCTTGGAAAACAGCCCAATAGCATATCATATAAAATTTCAAACACTCATCCATCACCAAATATACACATCAGTCAGCTACAAACAACAAACCCAAATGGTAAACAAGAAACATCCATGAAATTCTGATTTACTACCCCGTACATGTTTGAATTTGGTCCTCATTTTCTTGTGTTTCAGATTTTCATGGTTTGTGGTTCAGTTACTTCCTCTGAGTCAAATGAAGCTTTAAAGAATCTATTTCTATCTACTTATGTGCATATGTATGTATGTTGTATGTGTGGGATTTTCAGAGTAAATTTCTGGCCATATCAGTCTCACGATATTGTAAACTATATATATATATATATATATATATATATATATATATATATATATATATATATATATATATATATATAGGCCAGTCCTGGACCTTGGACTCAGGGCCTGAGCACTGTCCCTGGCTTCTTCCCGCTCAAGGCTAGCACTCTACCACCTGAGCCACAGCACCCCTTCTGGCCGTTTTCCATATATGTGGTGCTGGGGAATCGAACTGAGAGCTTCATGTGTAGGAGGCAAGTGCTTTTGCCACTAGGCCATATTCCCAGCCCCTGTAAAAATATTTTGACACTATTTTCTACCATCCATTTCTAAAAATATATTGTTTGTATTAAGCAAGAAAATGTTGAATGTACCTCCAAACCAGACAAAATATACTCTTAGAATACCATGTAGTAGATCCTAAAAATAATTTGTAGCAATATTTGCCCATTTTGTAAAAAAAAAAGAAATGTGAAGTCCTGGAGTGGAATTAATAAGGACATTATCGAAATTCAACAATGGGGAATTGGGCTAACAGCTTTATTTCTCAGTGAATATTATCCATCTGTGTAACATTGCCTCAAATGGTTAAACTTTCTATGCTATCAACTACTCATCTGTGAGAGTGAGGTAAATATTATTTTATAAGAAAAGTTTTACTGTGCATTATGTGCTTTGGAAGCTTGACATTTTAGAAAATTCAATAAATATTGAGACATTTTTCAAGGACAGTAACTAGCTGGGAAGATAAACCAGAGGTATAATTATTGAAAATGGCATACACACATATATATAAAAGAATTTTCCCCTTTGATAAATAACTCCATATCTTAGAATATTCATGACTCCCATGTGAAATGAGCCTTCTTATTGTAATTGTACACATACCTTGTCTGACCCTGTACAGGTAGGCGCTCTACTTGAGGCCTTGCTGCTGTCTTGGTATAAGCTTGCTGATATGTAATCATACTCCTGTGTTCTCTCACTGGAGAAAACCAAACCAAGCTCCATGTTATGGAAACGACCGTTATATCACTGTTGTAATTACTTTCAACATGCCATGTGAAACTATAGCTTCTATTGTTGATGATTCTCTTGCATCCCCTTCCTGTGGTTGTACCCGCACTATCACTGTATCTTATCTGAGTACATTTGAAACTGTATATACTGGTATTAGAACTAGGGAAGTGAATATCAAAATCGAGAGACAAAGGATAAAAAGACAAACGACTCCAAAAGCAATACTTGCAAAACCATTTGGTGTAAACCAACTGAATAACTCATGGGAGGAGAGGGAAAGGGGGAGGTGGGAGGGGGGTTATGAGGGACAAGGTAGCAAACAGTACAAGAAATGTGCCCAATGCCTAACGAATGAAACTATAACCTCTCTGTACATCACTTTGACAATAAATAAGAAAACAAAACAAAACAAAACACAAATGTCTAAGTAGAGTTATTAATGGTCTTTAGTGATATAATTAAGGTAGAATTATCTAAAAGAGATATCAACATTTTAAAAGCAGTATTATATCACCTATATGAATATAGCTTAAGGATGATGTTTTAACATAATTGAAGTCATTCCTAAGAGATACTGTGGTTATCATATCAATATAATTACAGACACTTTCTAAACTATCTGCCTCTGTCTTCTTTTTAGTTTCTCAAGGAACAAGCAAGACTGTTAAGAGACTCAGAACATGACCAAACACAACAGCTCAGGCTCATAATCACAGCAACTTGCAAGCTGAAGAAAGGTGGACAGCCATTTGAAGACAGCTAGGGCAAAACTTAGTAAGACTGTATCTCAAAGAGTAATTTGAGCCAACTGGTTTACACCTTTATTTCAAACTATGTGAGAGGTATAAGTCAAAGGGTCATAGACTGAGGTCAGCTTGTGAGACCCTACCTGATTAACAAAGCAAAACGGGCTGGAGTTGTGGCTAAAGTTTTAAGATGCTTGCTTAAGACCTAAGTTCAAATTGTAGCATTGATAATAAAACATTCAGGACATCAAGTTTTGCTTGCTACATAATTTGTTAAGTATAAATTTAAATAATTATAACTTAACCTAAACAGAATCTTACTTTATAAGGACAAGCATAGTTATTTTCATCTCTCTGACTTAATATTTCTCCCTCTTAATATCTGACTTCTCATTAAAAGTTATTATGGAGCCTTATTACCATTTGTAGCACCAGTTTACCATGGAAATGTATACTCCTAAATCACTTGTTATTTGTTTAAATACACCAAATACCTTTAGAAGCAGCTTTAAAGAGAAATGCTTTCAAAAGTGCTGGGTTTGTAACTTTCCTTAAACATTCCCATGGAACCTGCCTTTTCTTTTTAAATTTAAAGCACATTATTTTCAAAGATGAGGCTCTATAAAACTACTACGTTAGAACTCCAATTTCCTTCCCCATCAGTAACTTCCCTTCCTATCACTCTCCATTACCAAGTGCCTTTTCTTAAAGTAATGTAGTCGGCAGTTCAGGCTTCGCCACTTACTTGAAAATCAAGCTGTGTGCTTTCTGCTTCATACATCATCACCACCAATAAAAATCCTGAGGCCAGGATGTTGCTGGCAGCATTTTGACAGTGCATTATGTAGAATAAAATCCAACCTGCTCTTAGGAAGTTCACAGCTCAGCATTGATGGTAATGGCGCAATTTTTCCCCCAATGGAATTAGACCTGATTTCCAGGTCTTTCCAAAACGCACAGTGGAGCATTGTCATCTTAAGACTGGAAGAAACTTTTCTGATCTAAGCAAGGGATTTATTTTTGTTTTTCAAGGTGATATAACATCCAATGCTTTTAGTAGTCATGGGGAATGTTTATTTATGGAAATAATCCATACAGGCTGCAGATGTGAGTTGTAGATTTCAGCCCTCTTATTACTATTGGTGATTAGGACAAACTTTCTGAGTCCCACATGCTCTGTTGCTGCGAACTCTGTTTTCATCAGCGCTGCTGTTTAAAGTGATCATCTATGAAAGTCTGGTCTCATAAGTAAGAAAACTTTTGGAAGCTGTTGCAAGAGTTTTTGTGGTTTTCCCAACTACCATTGCCCAAGGACAGCATCCACTGGATGTGAGTTACCCAAGTAAAGCAAAGCAGGGAAAGGTAGGAGGCTGCAGCAGGAACGGAAGGTGGACATCAGGCAGAGCAATGGAAGTTGCTGGGCCTGAGCCTTGAGTTTGTTCAGACTGAAAAGTGAAGAAAGAGGATGTGAAGGCTCTGCCTATGGAAATTCATAGGTATTGAAGATTACAAGGAATGGGATTGTTTCCTCCTCTAATATTGTCTTAACTTTGGCAATGGATGTTGTTTAATGTAGTCATAAAGGAGAGGTTGCGTGTGCAAGACAGATAGAGTATTGATAATGACTTAGATGCAGGCACACACACACACACACACACTATTCTCTTGAGTTCACTTCAGGCCTTCATAAGCTGACACAGATACACAGATTGGCAGGAATAGAATGGAATGAGCACACACATTTATGATTCGAACAGAATTAAAATAGAACTCACAATTACACCTGTGGGATCACAGAGAACTCTGGAAACATCTAAATTCCTTCTAGGGAAACAATTGTGTCTTTGAAAGAGAAAAGGATATGCGCAATGACCTTTAATCATCTAAGTAAGTTTACCATCCTCTGAAGATGTTCTGGGAAATAGATGATGTTTGTGTGTGTGTGTGTGTGTGTGTGTGTGTGTGTGTGTGTGTGTGCACGCCGTGACAGTGTTGCATAATGAAACACTTGGTACAAAGAAAATATTTTGCAAAGGACCTACAGGCTGGTGGCTCATGCCAATTGTCACAGCTACACAGGAGTCTTAAGTCTGAGTACTGTGGTTTGAAAGAAACTCAGGAAAGAAAAATCTGTGAGATACTTTTCTTTTGGGGAGCTGGGGTTGGGGGGTGGCTTATCCTGGGTCTTAAACTCGGGGCCTGAACACTGTTTCTGAGCCTCTTTGCGTTCAAGGCTAATACTCTACCACTTGAGCCCAGCACCACTTACAGCTTTTTCTGGGTAGTTTCTTGGAGATAAGAGTCCTACAGACTTTCCTGCCTGGGCTGATTTACACTTGAAATCCTCAGATCTCAGCCGCCTGAGTAGCTAGGATTACAAGAGTGAGCACTAGTGCCCAGATTATGAGACTCTTACTTCCAATTAACCACCAACAAGTCAGAAGTGGAGCTGTGGCTCACACGGTAAAAAGGAAGACATCTAGAATGTTGAGATGGTTGAGATTTTAGTATGAATTATTGTTTGTGATTATTGAAGCGTTAGATGATAATCATCACTTATTTATAAATGCGTAGGTTATTATGATAGGCTTGAGCGAATAAAGCTGCCCGAGATATATTCTGTGGACCACACACGTTTATGCAGGCTATACACTAGGCAAAGCTCCTCACTTGAGGGGTGAGGATGTGTGAAATGCTAGCTCCTGCGCAGGGTCATGGCAGAGCTTTCCGGAGGGGAGTGGCTCTTCTGAAATATCCATCCAGTTGCCTTCATGGCTAATGTGATCACCTCTGTAAAATGGGTTTTACCTTATTCATCTGGACTTCTCCAGTTGAAACCTCAGACATACCTTTTTCTAGAAAAATATTTCTTGATTCTTGCAAACAAAGAATTTAAATACAAAACTTCAGATGATTTTTCCAATATACCAAAAGTCATCTTGAATTTTGTTTTATTTTCCATCTAAATGAAATGAGAAAAACAGAAAAAAAATAGGCAGGAATATTTAACTTTTTTACATAAGCTCACATGATAACATTCTTAGAGTGTTCTAGTTAGCTTCATATTAGGTTCCCAATGGATTGGTTAGCTAATCTTTTCTTTTATTTGCTTAAGAAACTTAATGATCGGGGCTGGGGATATGGCCTAGTGGCAAGAGTGCCTGCCTCGGGCTGGGGATATAGCCTAGTGGCAAGAGTGCCTGCCTCGGATACCCGAGGCCCTAGGTTCGATTCCCCAGCACCACATATACAGAAAACGGCCAGAAGTGGCGCTATGGCTCAAGTGGCAGAGTGCTAGCCTTGAGCGGGAAGAAGCCAGGGACAGTGCTTAGGCCCTGAGTCCAAGGCCCAGGACTGGCCAAAAAAAAAAAGAGTGCCTGCCTCATATACATGAGGCCCTGGGTTCGATTCCCCAGCACCACATATACAGAAAATGGCCAGAAGTGGCGCTGTGGCTCAAGTGGCAGAGTGCTAGCCTTGAGCAAAAAGAAGCCAGGGACAGTGCTCAGGCCCTGAGTCCAAGGCCCAGGACTGGCAAAAAAAAAAAGAAAAAAAAAGAAAAAAGAAACTTAATGATCTTTAATTGTTCAGAAAATAATGTTGAATATAAAGTTGAATATATAATGACTATAATGTTGGATATATAATGAATATAAGAGCATATATATTTTCTTTGAATTCCTGATTGACATACCTCTTATTAGGAAGTGTTGTGGACTGTGATCTTCATTAAGGATTAATTTCTCCCTCTTCTTTATCTTTACCAAATAATAGACCTGAATGTATTTTAATGCCCAGTTGCTAAAGGAGCAGCTTTCTGGGTTAATGTGTATTCATGTGCCATATTGCTCTACTTTTTCCTTTTTGTGTATTTGGCGGGGGGGGGGGGGGGGGGGGGGGGGGGGGAGGGGGGTCTAGCAGCAATCCAATACATTTCACAGTATAAACTCTGTATTTCTCTTAGGCACTGTTCCTTCCGCCAAGTGTTCCACTTTTCCCCTGCTAAGCAGGCAGTGTTCTCTCTTGTTCCTTCTTCTATAAAAGTTGTTGATACATCCACCTCTTTCTTTTCTAAAACCAACCAAACATTGCATGAAAAAAATTGTGGAAGGGACTTGTAGAAGGCTGGTAGAAGGGACATCCTTTCCAGTAAGTACATTTGGGACAATCAGATATCCACATCAAGAAAAAAGTAACTATATCACTTTGTCTTTTAGCAATTAACAAAGTATCAGAATGTGGACTATACATTTGAATGTAAGACTTGAACTTATGAAGCTAGTGAAACCAAACAGAAGAAGTGCCTCAGACTTTGGAACTGGCAAGAATGTTGAAATGAGAACCCACAAGAACAGGAAACAGACACAAGAATCCCTTAATGGGATTATATTCTTGTGTACAGCAAATGAAACAATTAGCAGAGTAAAGAGGCAACACACAAAATAACTTTTTATGGACAAGCTATGTATTAGAAAAAGGTTCAATATCCTGAATATAGCAAAATATAACAAAAATTTTATTGATGTAAGCACTATGTCTAAAAACATTTCTACAGTGAAGACAGAAATAGTCAATGGATATAGAAAAACAGTACAATATAACTAATCACAGGCAAATACAAATAAAATTCAAACTGCAGAGTCATTTTGAAAATCTATTATCAAGAAAGAATAAAGAGCCAGCCAACGGCTCATGACTATAATCCTAGTTACTCAAGATGTTGATATCTGAGTAATAGTCTGAAGCCAGCCTTATACAGGAAAATCATGACATTGTTAAATTAACCATCAAAAAGCCAGTAGTAGAGCTATGACTCAAGTAGTAGAGCATTAGCATTGAGCCAAAAAACTCAGACAGTGTCTGCGTCCTGAGTTCAAGATGGACATACAACACAGACACACACAGACACACACACACACACACACACACACACACACACACACACACACACCACGGTTGTGATATTTTATTCCTTTAGCTTTAGACAATATATAATTTTAATTATACTTATTTTTTTCTGTGTGATGAATATCACATGCAATTATGTTGTATCAAATAAGTTTGACAAAATTTTGCTTTGTTTACGTGTGTGCTGGGACTGCAGCTTCAAGCTGAACTGTCTGTCCTGCAGTTTGCTCAAAGGTGTCACTTTACCATTTGAGCCACACCTCCACTTCCAGCTTTTTGCTTGTTAACTGTGTCTCATAGACTTCTATTTTGCTAGGGCTAGCTTCAAACCTCAGTCCTCATATCTCAGCCCCCTGAGTATCGAGGATTACATGTGAGACACTAGTGCCAGAGAGTTGTGTTCATTTTTATTTACGTTTAAAGAATACTAAACAAAACATTCAAATATAAAATTATTTGTTGGGAGTTATAATGTGAAAACATTGCTCTGAAGAAAACACAATTACCCAACTCCTGCTTCTGGTCTACATAATTTATAATACAGATGTGAAAAACAAAGCTAAAATAATAAAGCCCAAAGAATGAAAAATAACTCAAATGCGCAAAGATCTCAGTGAATCTCAACAAATATTTTTGTCTTCATAATCTCTTAATCTCTTCATAATCTCTTTTTTTGCCCCTTTAGGTTAAACTGGAAATCTAATTCTAGTTCCAAATTGCTACGAGGAAAACTTTTGTTTTGATTTGTATACCAAGCCCATTAAATTAATTTTTAATTTTATAAATTTTACCAAAAAATTCACTCTGACTTTTAAAATTTTCACAAGTGAGTTGATAATGTGTGTTTGTGTGTATGTGCGTGTGTACCTGAGTTATTTTTTCTTTTATTAATTTAATTTTTATCTTTCTTAAAAAGGTGATATGCTGGGGGGGTTACAGTTACATAAGTAAGGTAATGATTGTATTTATATTATGTTACCTCAACCTTCATTTTCCTCTGTTTCCTTCCTTACTCCCCTCCCCCACCCTAGTTGTAAGGATGATATCCAACCTATTTTTTTAAATAATAATTACTTATTTATTATCAAAGTGATGTACGGAGGGGTTACAGTTTCATACATTAGGCCTTGGGTACATTTCTTGTACTATTTGTTACCTCCTCACTCATTCCCCACTCCCCTTCCCCCTTTTCTTTTCCTCCCATGAGTTCTTCAGTTTCCAATCTATTTTTAAGTGAGTATAATTGTATTATCTCATCCTTTGACCTGCTATTTCTGTGATACCCTTTCCCCTCCTCTGGTTGGATAATCTTATATACAAGACACAAAATACAGAAAATTAAGAGAACTGAAAGGAAAAAAAAAAAAAACACCCTAAAATAAAAAAAAAAACTACGTATAGTACATAATAAGAACAAACTTCTTATTTCCATATCTTGGAGTTCATGTTGTTATACTTCATTATATATGGTCCTAAGTATTAATCAATTGGATTGTTGCGATCCCCTGTATGACTACGATAGACATATTCAAGTTATTACGAATGAGGGAAACCACACAATCTACTTTGGGTTTGGCTTACTTAACTTAACATGATTTTTTTTCCAGGTCTTTCTATTGCCTTACAAATGGGGCAATGTTTTGTTTTGTATTTTTTTTTCTGATCGAGGGATTCACAGCCAAATTCTATAAGGCCTTTAAAGGAGAACGTACTCCAATACTCCTCAAACTCTTCAATGAAATTGTAAATGAAAGCTTACTATCAAATTCATTCTATGAAGCCACCAGAACCCTCACCCCAAAACCAAACAGGGACTCATCAAAGAAAGAGAATTATAGACCCATTTCTTTGACAAACATTGCTGCAAAACTTCTCAATAAAATTCTGGCTAATCAACTCTAATAACTCGTCAAAAATTATACACGATGATCAAAAAGGATTCACCCCAGGGGTGCAAAGCTGGTTCAATATCACAAATCTGTTCATGTAATTCAACACATCAGTCAGAGCAAGGACAAGAACCACATGATCATCTCCGTAGATTCATAAAAAGCACTTCACAGGATCCAAACCCCTTTATGATGAAAGCTCTGGCAAAACTAGGAATCCATGAACTTTCCATAATATAATTAAGGCTGTGTATGACAAGCCTACAGCCTGTATTATACCTAATGGTGAAGAGTTAAAGTCATTACTTTAAAATCAAGAATGAGAAAGATATGTCTGTTCTCTCCACTCCTCTTCAATGTAGTACTAAAATTCTTATCTATAGCAATAAGGCAAGAGGTAAACATAAAGGGAATCCAAATAGAGGAAAAAGAGGTCAAACTCTCCCTCTTAGCAGATCCTATATAGAGAGAATACCATAGACCCACTCCCAAGTTACTTGAGCTTTTCCAAAACTTTGGCAAAACAGCAGGGCACAAAATTAATCTACAAAATCAGTAACTTTTCTCTATGCCCAACAATTAGAAGGGAGAGGTTGAAATTAGGAAAGCAATTCCTTTTACAATAGCCTGAACAAGTAAACCAGAAACACACACACACACACACACACACACACACACACACACACACACACACACACACCACACACAGAAAACTAGGAATCAACTGAACCAAAGAAGTGAGGGAACTCTACAATGAAAATTTCAAAAATAAGAAAAAGGAAGTTAAATCAGACCTACGAAAGTCGAAAATTCTTCCATGCACCTGGATCTGGAGGATCAACATCATGAAAATGACAATATTTCCAAAGGCTATCTATAAATTCAGTGCAAGACACATCAAGATCCCAACTTCTTTCTTTAATGAACTAGAAGAAGCAATCCAAAATTCATATGGAACAATAAAAGACTCTGAAAAGCAAAGACAACCATCACAGGATAAACAGTGCTGGAGGAATAGTAATACCAAACTTCAAACTCAGTCACAAAACCATAGAAATATCTGAGTTATTTTTTACTTTTTATTTTTTTGCCAGTCCTGGGGCATGGACTCAGGGCCTGAGCACTGTCCCTGGCTTCTTTTTGCTCAAGGCTAGCACTCTGCCACTTGAGCCACAGCGCCACTTCTGGCCTTTTCTATATATGTGGTGCTGAGGAATCAAACCCAGGGCTTCATGTATACGAGGCAAGCGCTCTTGCCACTAGGCCATATTCCCAGCCCATATCTGAGTTATTCTGTTTAAGAAAATGTCTTCTAGGTCCAGCCATGCTTTTGTATATGACAGGATTTCAGTTGTACAGGAAAAAAAATGTCAGATTTCAACATGAAGATTGGATGTTCATATATAGTGTAAAATAATTATTTCATCAAGCTAACTAACACATCTGTCAACTCATATAGTTACCTCTGTGTGTGATATGAAAATGTCAGATCTACTCATAGCAAATGCCAATTTTTTTCAGTATTAATTGCAATTACCATTTTGTCCCTTAGAGCTCAAAATTTATTTAGCCATAATTGAACCTTCTCCCCATTACCAACATCCATTTCATCCAACGCCACTTCCTGTCAAATGACATTTCACTTTTACTTTCCAGGATTCACTATGACTTCTTAAAATTTCAAAAATAAGTGAGTTGATACGATATATGTTTTTCTATGCCTGGGTTACTCCATTTAAGGTAATGTTCTCTAGATCCAGACATCATTTTGTACCTGACAGAATTTCTTTTTAAGGCTGAAAAATATTCCACTTGGTGGGTATATATTACAATTTATCAACAACAATGAACAGTTAAGTCATTTTTATATCTTTGCTATTGTGAATAACCAAGTAATGAACATAAGTGGGTTTAGGGATACCTTTATAAGTTTGTGTAATTCTATTTCCTTTGGTTATAATTCCCAAAGGAGTAATTTCACGCTATAAGATAGTTCTAATTTAAACGTTTAGAGAACCTCCAAATTTTCTTTCACTATACAGATTGAGGCCACATAACTAGGTACCATTGTGGTAAGAATCATCTTTTTTCTTTAGAAAATAGCCATCCTTCTAGATGGGAGGTGATCACTGTTCTCAGTGATTACTAGCAATGCTGAGCATGATATAAAAAATAACTCTTGGTCTTTTATGAATCTTCTTTGCAAAATGCCTCATGCATTTTACCATTTTTAAAATGAGATTGTTTGTTCTCTTGGTACTGACTTGAATAATATCTTGTGCATTTTGGATATCAATTCCTCAATAAATTCATGGTTTGCAAATAATTATCCATACTCTATACTGTTTCCTTATTCTTTTGGTGGTTTACTTTTCTGGGCAAAAGCTTATTCATTTATTGCAATCCCATTCCTCTATTTATTATTTTGTGACCTATGCATTTGAATTTTGAGTCCTGAAGGACTGATGGAAAGGAACACATAAGCTTCTAGTAAGTCCATGTAAACTATGGTGGAGAAAATATGGCCATCAGTGCCTAGGCTGATGGCATCCTGGATAAATCCTGACCATTGTATGATCTTGAGCCCTCTCTTGATCATGTAAGATTTCCACTGATCTTGAGTGCCTGGAGCTCCCCAAATTCCCACCAATACAGAAAATTGGGATCTAATTTTTGGCTATTAGTCTTACTTCCTCTGTTACCATTCAAGCCTGACTATACAACTATTCTCACAACATCTAAAATGGAAGGATCATCAGTGCCAAAGGACTCTATTTTAATGATGGCAACGTTTACTTAAATTTCATTATTGAAATTTTGGGTGTGGATCTCACAATCTAAAAATATCTACCATTCCATTTCTAGTAAAAGTCATAATTTGAAATATTATTATTACTTGATGCTTCATCATATACTAACACGATAAAGAAATAGAGTCCAACAAGTCATATTCAATTCATCCACTCTCAAACAGCTTTTCGAGAACATTGATATCTATTCCTGTTCATTGCTTGACTTAAAATGATGAATCAAGAATGATGCTTTCCTTCACAAAATTTAGAACTCAGAATGTAGATGTATGTATTACTTGTAATGAAATACACAAGGAATAAATTGAAGTATTGAACAGCTATTTTCCAAGGAGCAAAGTTCAGAGATAATATAAGAAAAATGAATGAAGTATTTTCTTCAGATTACAACCAGCAGAGGATGTTGAAAGAGGCAATCATAGCTTTAACAGAGAAAGCCTGCAGGCAGAAGCATTAAGATTGTGGGTCAGAAAGAAAAGGTTAATTTTTAAGAGAATCTGCATCCGTATTTTCATAGCTTTTGTATCTTGTGATTAGACTGGCACATTCAGAATCTCTGAGGAGCTAAATAAAGCCAACAAGATACCTGCAGACATTGTATAGGATTATGTACATGGACAGCAGTTATAAAGGCCACACACACACACACACACACACACACACACACACACACAGTGAGGCCACATCGAATAGTTTCTGAACCATGTCTGTGCTTTAGCAATTTTTTTGTCCTATGAACTGTGAGTATTGCTTCCCTAGTGTGTATTCTTGATTATGCAAGTGCTGCTATTAGTTCTCACAGAGAGAAGCAGAGTTATCTAGCTCTGGAGTGACAGTTAAGATGCCTGCTTTTCACTGGGATGAAGGAGCCTTTTCTGTGTGCTTGCTTAAAGGAAGCGGTGCACAATTCCAAGTACATTTTAGGGATAAAGGTTGAAGCAGAAGGAAGCTTCCTAGTGAATGCACAAAGGTAATTATCAGATTCGTGTTTTTTTCTTTATTGTCAAAGTGTGATACAGATGGGTTACAGATTCATATGTAAGGCAGTGAGTGCATTTTTTGTTCTCCTTGTTACCTCCTCCCTCATTTTCCCCCTCCCCTTTCCTCTCTCCCCGCAAGAGTTGTACAGTTGGATTACACCAAATGGTTTTGTAATTGTTGCTTCTTGAATGGTTTGTCTTTTGTTCTTTATCTCTCAATTTTGGTATTCCCTCCCTCTTCCCCAGTTCTAATACCTGTATAAACAGTATCCAGGGTACTCAGATGAGACACAGTGGTAGTGGGTGGTTCAACCACAGGAAGGGACTACAAGAGAAACAAAACTAAACAAATCAATCAAACAGGCAGGAAAAAGAAAGAAAAAAAAAGTACGCGTTCACATGGCATGTTGAAAATAATTACAACAGTGGTATAACTCTTGTTTCCATAACGTGGAGTTCATTTTACTTGGCACCATCTTATGTGATCATATGGGTATAGCTATTGGGGTATTTTGATCTTCTACCATGACTAGCCTAATCATGTACTAGCTATTCCCTATGAGGGACACCATAGGGTCTATGTTTCTTTGGGTCTAGGTCATTCACTTACTATGATTTTTTTCCCACGTGCTTCCAGTGTTGTTCCTTCTGGTGGAGGCATAGAATTCCATTGTGTATATATACCACATTTTCCTGATCCACTCGTAACTCAGTTTCTATTGAGACTTTCAGTCCATACTCAATGAGGGAGGGAGTAACAAGTTTGGCAAGAAATGGACTCATTACCTTATATATGTAACTGTAACCCCTGTAACATTGACAATAAAATTACATTTATAAAAAAATGACATTAGTGAAGATCTTATAATCATGAAACCAAGTTTATGGCTTGCCACTCTAGGAAGGCAATGACTCCAGGGAAAATGGTTAGCAAAGAAAAAGATTCATTTGGGTAGCTACTGAAGATAGAGACTATTGCCCACAAAGGCAAGCTTGCTTGATAGTAACAGACACAAGACTTACACAAGAACCAGGCACCAAGGTCCCATGCTTGTCATCCTAGCAGCTCAAGAACTGCTATCTGAGGATTGCAGCCAAAACTCAGCCTGGCACAGTCAAGGCACTGGGACTCTTCCCTCCAATTAACCAGCAAAAAGCCAGAAAGGGAACTGTGGTTCAACTGGCAGAACTAACCTTGAGCAAAAATGTACTCAGACCTTGAATTCCAGCCTCCATATTTTCACCAAGGGGGGGAAAGAATTAAAAGACACAGGGAGTTGTGAGAAAGCAGGGCAGATAGGAGTGGGTATTATAAATATTAGGTGTTTTGATTTTCTGACAACCAGGCTGCAGGGTATCCGATCAGATTCTCTGGGTTCTGTGTTCCTATTTGCAGGAATAGTTAATTCAGCATTATATTATCAGGATCTGCAAGCATCTTTTCCCCAGAGGACACAGTCAGACAGCAAAAGACTACTTTTTCCCACAGGACAGGGCAGGGAGGGGTGGTAATAAAGAAAAGCAACTTTTCCCTGGAGGTCAGGAATTTTTCACTAGGGAACACTGTTTACCCTGCTAAATTGCTTCCATCAGAGTGTCATCTAGAACAAAGTTAGCAGGAGACTAAATGTATTACCCAGCTGTGTAACTTCCAAAATTAGTGATTTTGAAGATCATCTGAAAGCAAGTGGAGCTGCAGGGTTTGCTTAGGCTTTCCATCAGTAATGATTTGACTTATCCAGTTGTCTAAGGGATACTAGAACTCGAGATGTTATGGAACTTTGTATTCCTTGTCTCTGTGAAAGAAAAGAAATTGCTGGGAGACCCAGGAGTTTGTCACTAGTTCTGTAGCTTTTGCTGTAAACTGACAGATTCCATTAAAATTTCAAAAATATTTAGGGAAGAAAGGATTAATTAGAAGAAAAGAATATCAAATTTCTAAATGTCAAGATGCTAAATATTAATCATACATTTGGCTTCTCCTTCAAAGCAAAATAAGGTGATTGCTTCAAAAGAGAAGCTTACGGGAGCCACGGAGGGAAAGTTTGGTAAAGCATCTTAGCAAATATAACAGAAAAATGAAGAACACGATCGCAAAGTGTGAGCAGTGTCAGTTCAGGTGCCAGCACGCATAGTGAGCCGAAGCAGCATGCCTGCAATACTCCCTCAGCAACGCTCTGGCTCAGGAGAAGGGGAGGACACTGGTAAGCAAGGTGAGTCTTACTGGATATTGGCAATGCGGTGTGAGAATATACCTCAGGAGAAGGAGGGATGGAGTTGGAGGAATATGAATTATACTTAGTGTATTTTAAGTTAGGATCAAAAAATTCATAGAGAAAAAAAAACATGACTTTTTAGCCTACTTTTTTCATCTTTAGTAAAACATTAAAGAGTAAAATAATACATTCAAGGAAATACTTAACGTTTGTTTCAGAATCCTTATTGTTAGAAAAAGAATTGCTTTGTTTAAAAATATTTTCATAATTTCATGAGGATTCCATTCAAATGGTCAAATTAAGAAATAAGTAAGTGATTGTGGATGGTTATGAAGATTATTATTGTTAAGGAAAATGAGGTGAAACTTTAAAACAAAGCTCATTAGAAAACACAGGCAGGGGCTGGGGATATGGCCTAGTGGCTAGAGTGCTTGCCTCGTATACATGAGGCCCAAGGTTCGATTCCCCAGCACCACATACACAGAAAATGGCCAGAAGTGGCGCTGTGGCTCAAGTGGCAGAGTGCTAGTCTTGAGCAAGAAGAAGCCAGGGACAGTGCTCAGGCCCTGAGTCCAAGCCCCAGGACTGGCCAAAAAAAAAAAAAAAAGAAAAAAGAAAACACAGGCAGTTTAATTTGAGTTACACATATCAAAATGAAAGCATGATTTTCAAAGCCATGAAAGATTCAGACATGTTACTAGTAGTGAAAATTTCTAAACCTCAGAAACTCAAATTCTGGTTTCCCCATGTTAAAATAAACACAAACCAAGGCTTCTGGATACATTCCAAGACTAAAGCAGAGAAAGCATCACAGGAGAATGAGACTTTGTTGTTCAAGAACAGAAGGCTGCCATAACTGAGCAAGATGTCAAGGACAGAAAGCCAGTGGGAAGGACACCTGCTGGCCAAGTTTAGAATAATTAAAGTGTGATAGAGACAGCACTGGAAGGGAAAACCACACTAAATTCACTAAAGCTGAGAGAGATAAGACAAATTTGCACATTACAACAGGATAGTTCACAAAATAGTTATAATGCTATATAAATACTGTGAATTATTAGATTGCTAATGCTCAGAAAATATGTGATTTCTAAAATACACTGCAATTTTGTGATAAATATGAGAAGCAATATTTCTCATATTTTTATTTTTACAAAACCCATAAGATTATAAACTCTGATATCTAAATTACAAAGTGTTTGCGTGTAACTATAAGGCAAATTGGAATTATTTATGTATTCTCTGCTATGTATTTTAAGCACATGAGTGCTTAAGAGCCCATTACCATAAAGAAAGGTAAATTAATGTATGTGACTTAATAAAATACTTTCAATCATAATTACAATTAAATTGAACTGTAATATCCTAATAATAATGTTTGTTTATTATAATAATTGAAATAGTTTTTAATAATTTGATGTAAAGCTAAAAAAAAATTTCTATTGTACCTGAAATGCATTTTAAAAGGGACTGTGCTATACATTTGTTGAAAAAACATTCTGCAAGGAATTTCCCATTCAAAGATTTCCCATTCTTACTAAATTGGGTTATTTCTAATAAGTAACACAACTAGAAATGCTTGCATTCATGGGAAAAATCATAAAACAAAGACACCTCTTATATTCTGTGATGAGAGATCATAAATTCAGGGCACTGACACAAAAGGAAGTGTGCTAGTGAAGAGTTCATTTAGTGGTAAAATCAAAATGATACTCTTTAAATAATTCATGTGGTTGGATGGTCACTTAGGAAACTGCAAATAAAACATTTTCAAATCTTTATTAAACTTCACTGTTTCTCCTAGGAAATTGGTTTCCTCTGAGAATTACCTTTTTAAAAATAGCAGTGATTTCAAATTACAATACTTTGATATAATTTTCCTCTGTCACGTGTTATGAAAATAAAATATACATGTTTCCACATGTGACTCATGAGAGACCACATGAGATCTTGTAATTCACAACCAATAGCTTTTCAGAGACGAATGTGCAAAAGCGGGAAAGACTCTCATAAGTACCTGCTAAAGAGAAGCAAATTCCTGGCAACTTTAAGTGTTGGAGGAATACAGGAGGTGATTGGTGAATTCAAACCTCCCTTGGGAATTTAGACACGTTTCCCCATGAGAAGTATTTCAGAAGACAAATGAATTTTTTTTCCAAAAATTTCAAATCTATACAACATATTTCAGAATGTAAGATAAAGAGCAGAAGTGTAAGCCCCTATTGTGTTGTGAGGACACTTTCTTCTCTAAAATTATTCCTTCTTCTGTTTAGATAAGGTGCAATGTCTTCTAAATGCATGGACATAATTGGTAGGACGTGGCTAAGCAGAATTTCAGTTTCTTAGATACCACAAAATTGTACTTAAAATTATTTTCTCTACAACAACTGAGGAACATTTGAAGCAACACATTAAATGGATTTTTCCCTAAAAGTTAATTTCTTTACCCTGTGGAATGTCTTTAGGGTGCATGCAAATTTGCAGTCTAGCATTTCTCATTCTGGAAAGTTATTTATTTCTTCATTGTAAATTGACCCTGCTCTGTGGTCCAAGCTCTGTAATAGGAGTTGAGAGTAAAGTAATGCTGAGGTGAAAACTTGCCTAAGTGAAACACATATATCTTAACAGATGTTAAAGAGAGACACACACTTTGCTGGGGATATGGCCTAGTGGCAAGAGTGCTTGCCTCGTATACATGAGGCCCTGGGTTCGATTCCCAAGCACCACATATACAGAAAACGGCCAGAAGTGGCACTGTGGCTCAAGTGGCAAAGTGCTAGCCTTGAGCAAAAAGAAGCCAGGGACAGTGCTCAGGCCCTGAGTCCAAGGCCCAGGACTGGCCAAAAAAAAAAAAAAAAAAAAAAAAGAGAGAGAGACACACACGAGTAAAACAACTGAAGAAACAACTAAATTTATTTATTTTAGACTGAGATTAAGTTAGTCAGATGGGAATGAGAGATATGAGAGATGGATCTGACTAGCAACACAAAGACAATGTAACTTGTTCATGACCAACTGTGGTAATGCCTTAATTAAGCTTTTCTTTACTGCAAGTCTTTTTGTCCTTGAGACAAAATAATGCTTTCATAAAAATATTCCTATCTTTTTAAATAGTTTCAAATTCCATTTTCTCTCTAAACTTTCATGTTCAATGCTGGAGAGTTCCAAGCCAAATTCTTTCAAAATCTCCTTTCTCTACCATCCTATTGGACTGACCTTTGTAATCATGCTGCATGTCAAGTTTAAATAGGCTCACAGTTCCTAACGTTCCCTTTCATTTTTGACCATCTGATTTTCAGACTTATATTGCTGATTGCTCACTCTGTAAGAATCAGTAACAATTGTCCCCCACTCCCGCCATCCTTTTTACTAGTCCTGGGGTTTCAAATCAGGGCCTCACACTTGCTAAGCAAGCACTCTGTCATTTTGAGTCATGCCCTCAGCCCTTTCTTCTTTTCTGCTATTTTTTTGGATGGGAGAGTCTTAGGTTTCTGCCCAGAGAGCGTCTCTGATCATAACCTCCTACCCATGACTCTTCGTAGCTGATGTATACATGCATACTGCTTAGTTTTTTGTTGTTTTTTTTATGTAGGGCTGGCTTTGAACATCAACCCTTTCAATTCTCACCTTTCAAATGGGTGGCACAACAGGCATGCACCTGCCAGGTCCCCCAAATGAGGGTTTCTAATGAAAATATCAAACTGAATTTAGTGAAGTCATAGACCATCACCTTCCAGTCATATTTAAATGCATGCTTACATATCTCATTAAAATGCAAGTTGTGGCTTGCCATTGGCTAAACAAAACAATTGGCCTTTTATTTGAAAACTTCTTTCCTTTTGCAAACTGTCTCGAATTCATAAGCAAGTCCCATTTGCTATGCTTTCAAACTATTTCAAACTCTCAAATATTTTACCTCATATGCAGGTAAAAATGGTGGTTCTTACCAGATGTATTTTTAGTGTTTTATTTATGTGCATTCTCCACTTGTGATTTCCTTGTTTGAAATTATAATTTTTCTCTCCTCCTACACCTGTTTTTCACATCTGTTTATATATATTCCTATTAATCACTCATTTCATAGCAATTGTATTTGCCTGCCTGTTCTTCTCAACATGTACCTATTTATTTGTACTTTTGAGTAAATTACATGCTGAGCACATAGTTCTAGTTTGAAATCAATTCTCTTAGCAGTTTTACATGATAGTTCTATTGTCTTCTGGATTTTTAAAAAGATAGATGGGTTCTGCTAGAATTCAATTTTCTTGTTAGTAATCTGTCTTTTTCCTTGGAGCTCTTGCGCTTTTCTCTTTTTCCTTTATGGGGACATAGTTTCATTAGGACATGTTAAGTGTTATTTTTGGCTTCATTCTTCTTGGTTTTATTTATTATTTGTTCATGTAGCCACCTTGATTCTTTTCAAATAATTTATCCACTCTAATTTTGACCTGCACTTGGTGCTCACTAACTACCTGTCCTGGATCTAGAAATTTTACAACAGAGTGTCAACTTGACTTCTCAGTCACTGCTCTGAGTGGTTTTACCAGGTTTATATTTTGGCATACTACTTACATAATTAGATGTGTGAGTACAAAAGTTGCTAGAGAGCTGTTATACTAAAATTTTCAATACTGATTATTATATAAATAACTCAAACATTCAAAGGACTTATATTTTATACTGCTACTAAAAATAATTGCATATTTTATTCCTTAATTGATTAGTCAGGGACTTAGACATGGCCATTAGCAGACTAAGAAAAAGAAATTTATGCCACACCCACAAAGGACCCAACTCTTCCCATGTCTTCCCATGCTCTTTCCACTTTCCACCGACCTTCTAGATGGATAAGAACAACCTCTGAGCCCAACTTTGGAAGGTGGAAGGAAGCAGCCAAGGTCAGGGCTTTGGAAAATTTGGGTACCAAAGCCAGGGTCAAGCTAAAATTCCAGTGCTTTTACAGTAATGCAGAAAGTAAATAATTGAAATTAGTGGACTTCAGCTAGGAATTTGTCTCATATTGTCATTTCTCTTGTTCACAATATTTCCCTTGTCCTCGTGTCTAGTGCTTTGAAGGGTTCAGCCCAGGGATCCACAGCTCTGAAACAGGTCATCTGAAAATACTTAGAGCATGATATGACAAAATCTTTGTCTTCAATTAGCACATGGCTCTTCCAGGATCCAAGCTGTTCTGCTGTATCTTTTCCTCTATAATGCGTGCACAGATTGTTTCTCTTACAAATGAGCAAAAGTTGTCTATGTGTAATTGATATAACTAGCCTGGTTATGAGAACCAAGGAGAAACCACCTAAGTCGTTGTCCAAATGCAAGGATGAAGCTATAGAGTCAACTCCTGTTTCTGTTAAGCCTGTTAGGACTTCATTTCCTGGCAAGACTTCCCCAATACTTGTCCATTTATGTATGTATGTATGTATCATTGTGATAATTGCTTTGTCTCGTGTGTGAAGATGGACAGCAATGTTCCTTGTCTACTGTTTCCACTACTGTTCTGATGGATCAACAAGCTAAATATGAAATGTCTGAATGTACTAACATCGGTGGTCCTATTAAAAACTCAATGAAGCATACATAAATGAGAAACAAGTTGATTTAAAAATAGATAATTTGCCAATACAAATTTATATTCTTTACAGAAGCAAAACAAAACAGATTCAAATGAGAGCAATGGAGGGAAGTATCAAGAAAGAATGAGCTCTGAATTCATTGTGAGATAGATTTTTTTTCGGGGGCAGCCAGTCCTGAGGGCTTGAACTTAGGGCCTGGGCACTGTCCCTGAGCCTTTTTGTACTCAAGACTAGCACAGGAACACTTGAGCCATACTGCTACTTCTGGCATTTTCTGAATAGTTTATTGGAGATAAGACTCTCATGGACTTTCAGCCAGGGCTGGCTATGAATCATAATTCTCAGATCTCAGATTCCTGAATAGTTAGGATTAAAGGTGTGAACCTGACTTAAAATACACCTTTTATTTATTATAAATAATTTCTTTTCTAATACAATACAGAAACTACTCATTACAAAGTCCAGGGTTGTAGAAGACTTAGATCCTTGATTTAATTTTACTGAGCTATTTATTTAATCTTTTCCTGTTTCAGTCCTAGAAGAGTGGGAGTAGATATAGATTGTTTTTCTAAGTAAAATTGTTGCATAATTGCTGTAACTTGGCTTAGGATGCACCCAGGAGCTGGACCATTCAGTAAGCCTGACTTATCCCTGTGTTGTGAAGGAAAGAATAACTTTTGAGCTTTTCAGCTGAGAAAAGGGTAAGCTGTATTTATGAACCCTGATGCTCAGCCAGTAGATATTTTTGTAGATAACAAAGACTGCTAACCATGGAAACCAAAACCTACACCACATTACTCAGCCAGTTTCGATGGTGAGACACAGCTGTGTTAGAATCTGACTGGAACAACAAACCTGGCAGCTTTGCATTTGGCTTTAGCAAACACATGTACGCCTTCACCCTTCATGGGAACTGATAAGCCCCTAAAGCACGTGGTGAAAGTACAGAGACAAAATAAATAAAGGGACAGAAATCTGAGTTATAGATCGCATTAAAGAAAACAACTTATTAAAGTAGCCAGGCTCCTTAGGCTTACACCTGGAATTCTAACTACTCAGGAGGCTGAGAACTAAGGATCACAGTTTGAAGCCAGCCCAAGCAGAAAGTGGCTGACTCATAAAATTAACCAGCAAAGAGCCTGAAATGGAGCTGTGACTCAAGTAGTAGAGGGACAGCCTTGAGCAAAGACGCTAAGAGATAGTACAAGTACCGAGTTCAAGCCATAGCTTCACACACACATACACACACACACACACACACATACACACATACACACACGGTTAACAGCATTCAGTTTTAAAGATTATTGGCAATCTTCTGAGCAGATGATTTAATTCCATGCTGAGTTCTTTATATATTTTAAAATTTCTGTCCTCATAAGTTTAACATTTGCCTACCGTTTACATAATATATCCTTTGAGTCTTTATTATATTCCCCCTTGGCATAACTATTTCATTAATATTATTATTACCTAGCATGCCTTTGAAATCTTAAGAAACTTCATTTCCATAACTATCACAAATAATAATTGCCTCTTGTCTAAGATTTTAATCTACAGACAATAATGAATTGCTGAGTCACAAGATTCACTTTCATGTTGTTGTTGTTTTTTTGTTGTTTGTTTGTTTGTTTTGGTGCATCCAGGGGCTTAAACTTAGGATCTGGGCACTGTCCCTGAGCTTTTTGCTCAAGGCTCTACCACTTTGAGGTACAGTGCCATTCTGGTTTTCTGGTGGATAATTGGAGGTAATATTCTCATGGACTTTCCTGTCAGGACTGGCTTTGCACCATGCTTCTTGGTTCTCAGCCTCCTAGGATTACAGGTGTGAGCCACCAGTACCTGACCTACTTTTTAAAAATTTTTCTTGTCAAAGTGAATTACAGAGGGGTGACAGTTTTATCTGTAATACAATGAGTACATTTCTTATCCAACTTGTTACATTCTCCCTCCTTTTCTCGCTATCTCCTTCCTCTTCCCCCTACCCATAAAGATTTGTAAGTATTTCTCTTGCATTGTTTTTTTTTTTTATCCTTTGTCTCTTGTCTTTTGGTGTTCCCTTTCCCTTTCCTAATTCCAACACATGAATATACAATATCTAGGGTGTTAAAATCAGTTACAGTGCTATCAGGGGTAAAAACACATGAAGGGAATACAGAAAAAGAACAACAAAACAAAAAAAAAAGGAGGGCACGTTTTCACATGTGTTGAAAGTAAGTACAACAGTGATATGCCACTTATTTTTACAGCATCCGTTCATTTCACTTACAATCATCTTATGTGTTCATACTGTCATATCACTTGAGCTATTGTAATCTTCTGCTAGGACTATCCTAGACATGTACTAATTATTCCCTAGGATAGGAAACATAGAGTCCATGTTTCTTTGGGTCTGGCTTACTTCATTTAGTATGATTTTCTCCAAGTCCTTCCATTTCCTTATGAGGGGAAGTGTCATTCTTTCTGATGGAAGCATACAATTCCATTGTGTATATGTACCACATCTTCTTGATCCACTCATCTACTGAGGGGCGTCTGGGTTGGTTCCATATTTTAGCAATAAAAAATTGTGCTGCCATAAACATAGTTGTGCTGGTGCCTGTCGTGTGGTCTTGTTTGTAATTTTAGGGTAGATGTCCAAAAGTGAGGCTGCTGGGTCATCAGAGAGCTCTATGTTTAGCCTTCTGAGGAATTTCCATGTTGCTTTCCAGAAAGGCTGAACAAGTTTACACTCCCACCAACAATGTAGCCTTCTGGCCACATCTTCTCCAGCATTTGTTATTGCTATGGACATTCTTATTAGGGTAAGGTGGAATTTCAGTGTCATTTTGATTTGCATTTCCTTTATGGCTAGTGAGGTAGAGCACTTTTTCATGTGTCTCTTGGCCATTCACAGGCCCCAAAACACAACAAATTAAAGAAAGTTTGGACAAATGGGATTGCGTCAAAATACAGACCTTCTGCATGCAAAGGACATAGCCTCCAAGATTAACAGAAAGCCCACAGACTGGGAGAAGATCGTTACCAGCCATACAACAGACAAAGACCTCATATCCAGAATACACATAGAACTCAAAAAATTAAATTCCTCCAAAACAAATCCTCAAAGAATCAACGGCCCCCTCAATAAATGCACTAAAGACCTACTTTTTAAAACTACATTTGATCCTTGCTAGAAAGATTATCTAGAATTAACATGTAAAGTCCATTAACATAAAATATTGTGTTTATTTATTATGGTAACAGTGCTTAAGATGAGATTTATACTTTGCATAGATCAATAAATAACATTAATTAAGTAATTAATTTTTGTTATATAATGGTAAAGTTTGTTATAACAGATCTTTGAAAATGTATTTATTTAGGTAACTGAAAAATTATTTCCATTGAGTAGTAAATCTCCACGTTCATCTTGTCCTGACCATGTCTATTCTGTTATTTTGTAATTTTGATTATTTGAAATACTTTATGAGAGTGAAATCACAGACTATTTTAGATTTTTTTCCTTGTAGTACTTGATTGCTTATTTCACTTTACACCACATTTCCAGTCTCCATCCAATTTACCACATATTGTAAAATTTTCTTTTGCATTGCCTTATGTATGAAACTGTAACCCCTCTGTACATCACTTTGACAATAAATAAATTAATTAAAAAATAAAAATAAAGTTGAATACTATTCCACCATATAGAATAAAATTCCTACTATGTATCGAATATTACACACACACACACACACACACACACACACACACACACACTTGCTCTTTCCTTTTTTTGGCTATTATAAATATTTCTACAATGCACAAATAAGTTCTAATATCTCTTCAAGATCCTGATCATTATCTAAGTACTCAAAGATTAGTGGGTGATTTAGCAGTTCGACTTTAGTTGTTGCTAAGCTTCTATACTGTTTTTCACAGAACACATATAACTACACATTTCCGCTGATTGTGTATTATAAAGGGGTAGATTTTTTCACCTTTTTAGCAACATTTTCCATCTGTTTTTTAATGAGAGTAGGAAAGCTAACAACCCAATTAAAAATTGGACAAACATTTGCGATAGTTCTCTTAAAAGAAAAAGGGCCAACAGTTGTATGAAACCAGCTCAAAGTCCCCAGTTACTAGAGAAATGCAAACCAAAGATATGATTATCTGTTACCTCTATTTTTATTATGACTTTTATCAGGATCTCAATTTAAGATACTTCAGTTTTCCAGTAAAAAAGAAAAGTGATTCTTGTAGTACCCATGACTTGCACCATAGTTTGATTTCAATCTAATGATCTCACCAATATTTCCACTGCTCTAAATGTCTATTATGATCCACATTCACATTCTCTCACTGACCTCCTTGCATTTCATTGCTAGTAATTTTCATCAAATGCCTGTTTTCTGTTCTTTCATTAAAGACTCACTTGGCAAAAGCTGTATTTCATTTATCCACCATAATTTATTGCTTACATTACCAGATATTCCAAATGCCATTAAAAAGAGAGCTCTGTGTGCTTTTGATTTTTGTTGTTGGTGTTTATTTATATCTGTTCTGTTATGCTACTGCCTCACAGATATTCATCGTGACTTGATGATTTATCCAAAGATGTCTCAACCATCAAATTAAGTCCTAGTTTCACTAAGCCATTCTTTTCCAGTCTTCCTGCTGGAAAGAAAGACATCAAAAAAGGGCAGTGCTGGTCACCGACAGAAAGTTTTCTAAGAGGCTTTTCAAAATAATGCCTTCACACAAAGACAAAATGGCACATCCTTCTGTAACTGGAGATCTAGGGCAACGCTCAAACCTGCATGAAACTATGCTGTGGTGAACTACAAACTTACTGAGAATATCATATTTGTATTACTTGAGACAATAAAACCCTTTTAATGCTTCCATAAAACTTTTTTTTAATATGTCTTATGCTTCTGAAAGCATTCCAGCTAATATTTAACACATAACTGTATTCCTGGCTTCCCTTTCAAATTATGATCAATAACTCTGAACAGGTAGTGTATACTACTCAGCAATCCCATATGTCTGAGGTAATTTTTCTTTTCTACTAGCTGAAATTACATTTCATTTATCCTCTTGTATTTTATATACTTCTATCATTTTCTTAACTCTGTTCTACTGAAGAGCTCATCAAAACCACATCAAAATTTCAGACTTTCCCATTCGTAATTTTTCAATCCCAGCAAAGTCAGCACCCAGGTCCTAATTCCCTCTTATAATACCTTAAAGACACATTTTGTTTCTATAAAATACCAAACCACTTGCTTGAATTATAGAAGCCCATACTTCTTGAATAGTAAAGGATTTTATTCTTTCTTGAATCCCATTTCTATAGATGCATATATGAAAAAAATTGTTTTCTTGAAGTCCTGATGTATGTAAATATAACCCCTCTGTACATCACCTTTACAATAAAAAAACCAGAAAATTGTTCAAGCTTAACACACAACTCTTTATTATTTAAAATCTATGCACTTTCCCTGAATGGCAGGTGACTCAACTCATTTCCATTGTATCAAAACTGCATCCTGACATATATACACTTTTATCTGTATTTTGCAATATGAAGCAAACACATGATTTTTTTCAGTCTCTAGCCACTGAAGTTCCTCATGTAGTCATTTTAACTTTTTGTTTTCCAAATATAAATAATCTCCTTAGGTGTTTCACTTTTTAACCAGGAGTATTATAATCTTTAAGTTAATAATGTATATGTCAAGCATCTCTAGCCAATAACCACAAATTTAAATACCAATTTTATTTAATTGCTATGTCTGACCTCGGAGTAACTGATTTCTTCACACCTGTACATTTGATATCCTCACTTGGCTGTAATTTCAAAGAAATACCTTTAAGACAAATAAAGGAAAGACTGAAATTCTAGACAGTGTCTCAAACTTAGCCCTTAGATAACATTTCCTGTCGCGGTTATCAAACACTACTACAAATGATCTGATTACTGAAGTAAAAATCTTCTGTGGCATTTTGGTTCCCATCTTCCATAAGTATATTTGGTTGCTTGTTTGTCAAAATTATACCAGGTATCATTCACTCATCTCATCCACAACTTTACTTGTGTAGTCCTGCCATTTATTTCCAAAATCAGCTAAATGATTTTTCCATCTTCTGTATCTTCTATATAACAACCAGGAAGATCTTCAAATACAAACTAGATTACTAGATTATATCACTGCCTACTGTAAACCTTTCCATATATCCTCATTTTTATTTCAATTAAAAAGGAATCTAAACATCTTGCCAGGACTTTACAGTTATGAGTTATTTGGCCCTTGTTGCCTTTCTAATATTTCACAGGGTTCTCCTCACTATGCTCCAGCCACCTAAATTTCTGTAGTAGTTCATCACTATGCTCCTATCTAGTAATCTTTGAAATAAAAACTCAAAGAAATTCTTTCCACTGGGAGTGATTGCCCACTGATTTTTCACATCTATATTCTCTCATTCCAAAAGGTGTCATTTTCTACATACCACTTTTGCATGTCTTGAATATTAGGTAAAGCACTTTCTAATGATTGCTAACATAACAACTAGGTATTTCATTTAAAGTAGTCGTGATAGCCAGTAATTATTTTACTGCAATCTGTGTGCTAGTTTTCATCTGTAGACTTTGTGAGAATATAAACTTTATGCATGTGGAGATATTGTCCATCTATTCACTTTTATGTATACACTAACTAGTACATAGCAGGATTGCAACAAAAAAAATTCTGTGTGCCAACTGATTAAGTACTAAATAACACTTGCATTGACTTTGCTCCAAAAAGAATGTGAGGGGATTCTTTTTTTTTAATGAATCCTTATGGTTCTCCCCTAACACTTTGAGATGTTAACTATTCTTGAGTACCTTGAGACACTTTGTTTTTAGGTTTTAAATTTTCATTCAACATTTCCAATATTCTAATACACAGAACTATTTATATTTAGGCAAACTATCACTCATTCTAAGTCTCTTATTATGAAGTCTCTTTTAATTTAAATATAGAATTTTCAAACTGAGAAGAACAGAAATTGGGAGGTTTCTTCAAAGTGGAAAAGTGTATATGAATAATTATCACAGTGAAAATTCACTTAATGCAGATTCTGTGCTGATAACCATTTTCATACTGTAATATTGTCATCATATTAAGGATATATTTTATTATTAAAACACCAGTTTTTTTAGTAAGGATACTATATTAATCAAGATTTTGGTGTGAAACACTGTAGAGGAGGAAATATTTCCTTGGAATCACAGTTTCAGCATCACTCTGTCATGATCAGGAAGGTGTGGTGGAGTAAAGCAGCTCTCATCTTGGCAACTAGGAAGTAAAGTGTATCTAGGACGAAGACAAAGGTAATGCATTCACCTATGGCTTCAGGCAAGGACCTACATCCTTCAACCAAGATATTCTTTCATCCTTGTACCATCTCCTACTATAAAACCATCCAAGGATTAATTATTTAGGTCAAGCCCAACTGACCTAATTGTCTCAAACACCTCCACTGAGACATATCTAAAGGTTTGCTTTGCTAATCTCCTAGGAGTTTCTTCATACAACCAAGTAGAAAATCAAGATTAACCATCATAGAAATCAAGGCTTCGATTATGTACTTAATTAGGAAAGACATAATGCTAGTGTCATATGCACAATGTTGGTGTGATATACCTATTATGTGTTTGTCACTCTTACTTCTCATCAGGGAGAAAAAAACACAATGGAAGCAGAAGTAGCAGAGTAAATAACCTTTTATCCAATGCACATTCTTTTATCTAGTTTAACTTGCTCACTTTTTTTGTTGTTGTTAATACTCTATAAAACTAAAACCTACAGCTCCCAGACTGCTTTCCAATGTCAAGGAATGTGTGATAGAATGGAACAAATTAGTCTAAGCTATTGCTGTACAAATCAACTACTAATATACTGACAAAATGAAACTGTGATCAAAATGCTACTTTAGAGTGAAAACTGGTGTAAATATCAGCGCTAAACGATCCCATTTACCACAATTCCAAAGCTCCCTCATCGCATCGCCACAGGCAATAGTTTCTGAAACCTCTACATGAGCCTGAAATGTGAGGTGTGCGCAACATCTCAGGGGGCAGTGGCTGGGACCCAGAAACTGGATTAGGAGTCCTGGTCTTTCTTGAACATGTATGTAGAACTGCCATGTATGCTTGGCATAAATCAATGATTTGCATTTTTAAATTTTCACGTAAATAGGTGTATTCTCCTAATGGCTAATGTATTTCTTTTCCAGTATTGTACAAATTTATCTTTTAGGTGTAACAAGATATCAGAAAACCAAGAGTTACATGTTTTCCTATTAACAAGATAATTCATTATATCATCATAACAGCATGAACTTTATATTAGACAGTCTCATTAGAGAATAATTTTGGATGTCTGTATTAAAAATATTATTTCAATAGAGTTTGTAAAGGCTGCCAAGTTGTAAGTATCCAGTACATGAACTATAATGAAGTAACTGCGAGATTTACACCAAATACCCATTTCCTTCTTACTTATTAAAGTTATTCCTTGTTCTGTAGTTGGCAATAATTCAATGTAGAACTTACATTTCTCAACAGTGTGTGCCTTTCCCTTAATTTCCTGATGTGATATATAAACTCCAAAATTGGTCCCTCCATTTTTTTCACATACAAGTTCCTTCATGTGTCAAGACACAAACTATTTTTTAATGTAGGAGTACCTCTGTGATTAATTTAACTTATTTAATAATAATATAGAACATACATTTAACATGTTCTGAGTGTACATAATCTGAAAATTTTCAATAGAAAAAAGTATTTAGTTATCACAGGATCCAGATTTAAAAAATAGAAAATTGTTTCATTAAATTATATACCAGGGTAGGAAGATTTCTTTTCGTCCCAAAAGATAGCATGTTATTATTGTTGTTATTTTTTAAATTGTTCCTGCATATTTGATATGCAGAGGGCTTACAGTTACATGAATCAGATGCAATCACTAGAATTCTTTTTTTTATTTGTCAAGGTAATGTACAGAGAGGTTACACTTACATGTTTAAGGTAATGAGGACATTTCTTCTCATACTTGTTACAACTATTTTCCCCCTTTCATCGCTCTCTCCCAATCTTTTTCTCCTGTCCCCACCCATGAGATATCCAGTTCAATTCCTACATAGTGCCTGGCAAGTATCACTATTGTATTCACCCTTGTTCTACCTTTTATGTACCTTCCTTTGCCCTCTCAAATACAAAGTAACAAACAATACAAAAGAAAAGAAAATGAAATAGCAACAACGGCAACTAAAGAGTGATTCTTGTTCCCCTTTTTGGGTTCATTTCATAGAATATGATTTTATATGATCATCTGTCCATAGATATTGAGCCTTTGCCCAATACTCCTATGCTTAGACTCTGTATGTTAATGACTAGGGTCCTATATAACTTATCATGTCCCCTGTCTTTTCCTTAATTTGTTTTGGTCATTCAGTGTGTTTACTTGTAGATTTATAAGTCCATTCTAGTTACCACAAATGAGGAAAATCATATAGGAAATCATATCCTATATATAGGATATATATATATATGGATATATAGGATATATATAGGATATATATATGGTTCTAGATTATTTCACTTAATACAATATTTTGCAAGTCTTTCCATTTCCTTACAAATGGCACACTATCATTCTTTCTGATAAATGATTAGAAATATAAATACATATATACATATATACGTATATACATATATACATACATATATACATATATATGTATGTATATACATGTATGTATGTATATATACACATACATATATACATACATACATATATATGTATATACGTATATATGTATATATGTATATATATTTCTAGATCCATTAGTCTACTGAGGGACATCTAGGTTGATTCCATAGCTTGGCTATGTTGATTCTATATCTTCGCTATGGTAAACAATGCTGCAATAAACATGGTTGTGCTGGTGTTTTTAGTTTGGCCTGGTTTTTGGCCTATTGGACAAATGCCTAGGAGTTGAATTTCTGGGTCATAGGGAATCTCTATGTTTAGCCTTTTAAGGAACTTTCATACTGCAAAATCCCAACAACTTTTTTTCAAAGAAACAGAAATCAATAAAAAAATTCATATGGAATAATAAAAGACCCGGAATAGCAAAAAAAAAAAAAACAAAAAACAAATCTTAGAAGGAAGAACAGCACTGGAGGAGTATCAATACCCAACTTCAAGAGTTTTATAAAGCCACAGTAATAAAAACAGCTTGGCACTGGCACAAGAACAGGCCCGTGGACCAATGGAATTGAGCAGAAGACCCAGAAATAAGCCCACAAACATATGGCCACCTAATATTTGATAACAGAGCCAAAACAAAGGTTGGAAGAAAAGTAGGCTTTTCAATAAATGGTGCTGGCAAAATTACCTGTCTACATGCAGAAAACTGAAGCTAGATAGCTATATATCACCTTGTATCAGAGTTGACTCTGAATGGATCAAAAACCTCAATGTAATACTAGATACTTGGAAAATATTACAGAAAGAGTGGAAGAAACCCTAAGTCTTCCAGGCAAAAAATCCTAAAATGTAAACCCTCAAAAAGACAACAACCCAATCAATAAATGGGATGAAGACCTAAGGAGAGACTTCTCAGAGGAAGAAAAAAATATCTAATAGACACATAAAGAAATGTTCAATATATCTGGCTATCAATGAAATGCAAATCAAAACAACAATGAGAGTCCACTTCACCCCAGTAAGAATGTCCATTATCAGGAAAAGTATCTATAACAAATGCTGACAAAGATTTGGCCCAAAGGGAACCCTATTACATTGTTGGTGGGAATGTAAACACATTAGGAAGATTTCTAGGTAGAATGTTAAACATGTCAATCGATCTCAGATCCATAGAAGAAAGTACAGATAGAATACATTTTTTAAGTCCATAATATTTTAGGGAATAGTGGATAAGAATGTAATGCTTGATATGTTCAAAATAGAATACTTGATCATCCTCTTTCTTTCCAGGGAGCAAAAGTTTTCTCAAAATAAGAAATGGCCTTAGGGTAAAACCCAACTTCCATGTTTCCAGTAACATACAACTTTAGGGTAAAGTTCATTTCAATAGTGCAGTTGGAGAACACTTTGTGGATGTCTCAGAAATATTTATAGATGACCACATGGGGGATAGTTTCTGTAGATATTAAGAAGTGTTTCCTAGACTTTCCCAATACCTTAGAAAGCTTTCGAGAACCTTCTGGCTGTGATTCTGCAGCATCAACACTAATCCCCAGCACAGGAGACTCTTTGGCAGTGGGGGAGTGGTAATTCGGAGGGTAGGATTTACATAATGGGGTAAACTACCAGGCTGAAATAACAAACAGAAACAGATCACACAGAGACACGTACACACAAAGGTAACACTAGAGACTCAAAATATATGTTAGTAAGCTCAGACAGTTCTTCAGCAGCAGACCTTGGCTATCCATAAGTGAAAGCAAAAGGAGTCTTAGAGCTCAGTTTTAGTAGCTTGCACCTGACACTGTAGGCCCCTCAGAGTGAGGTTTCAAGGAAGTAGTGACAGGTGCTCAGAAAGCGGTGTGGTGAGAGCAGCTAATAACTGAGTCTTGCACATTTTAATATCACTAGAAGAGTAGAGTTCACGTGTTTCCATCTCATACATGCCCAATATTACAGATGATGGATAGTTTCAAGGTTTGATTTAATAAATCTGTATTATGTTAAAATTTCTAATATTTTGTATCCCATAAATTTCTACAACTGTAATTTGCAAACATGTAATAATAAAAAGACTTGCTATAACTGCCATTCACCTCCTGTAAGAATTTTGGTGGATTTCAAATACTTTTACCGTGGTGTAATACTAAGAAGATTGCCTCTTTAATGTTTCTCCCGTTTAAGCAAATTCGTGTTTGAAAAACTTCTCCCCTCATCTTTTTTTTTCCTTTACTGTAAGATACAGAGGGGTTACAGATTCATATGAAAGGCAGTGAGTACATTTCTCGTTCTACTTGTTACCTCCTCCCTCATTTCCCCCACCCCTCCCCATTCCCCTCTCCAACAAGAGTTGTGCAGTTAGTTGGTTTACACCAAATGGTCTTTAAGCGTTGCTTTTGGAATGGTTTCTCTTTTTGTTCTTTGTCTCTTGATTTTGGTATTCCCTCTCCCTTCCCCAGTTCTATTACCTCTATAGACAATATCCAGGGTACTCGGATGTAGTACAGTGGTAGAGAGGGTACAGCCACAGGAGGGGACTACAAGAGAAAGAAAAGTAGACAAATTTGCTGGAACTTTGTATGCCCTAGTCTTCAAACCAGTGTCCTCATGGATTATAAGTAGAAGTGTGTTGGAGAGGATTAGCCTTTTTTGCATATACGGAGACTGATGGCCAGAGAGTAAATATCTCATGTGTGCAAATTAGGACCTAGCAATTCATTGCTTCTGTCATTATGTGATAAATGAGGCTCTAACTTTCTTCTCTCCACTGCCCATTAATCTCAGGGTGATTGAATAACAGAATGTGACAAGCTAGTTTTACAAACATTTGAGATGACATTATAGGAGGTCTTGTTTCACATTCATTACAATTCTCTTTTGTCAAGGGCTCCTCCTTAAAGGGTTCATAAGTTGTTCAATGGCTCCCTGCGTGGGGGACGTTACAAGCTTTCATGTTGGGTCCTCTCTGTCCTTCCTGGTTCAGTTCCTCCAGCGGAAGGCACTGACTGGCAGTCCACATTTATCTAAGTATAAGAAACAATAATTTAAAAAAAACAACTAGAGTATGTCCAAATGCAGGAAAGGATGAAGGTTCTGCATGAACAAAAAAATGTGTTCAATGAGAAAAATACACAAAACAATGTGGCTAAGAGCAAATCCTAGTGCTCAAGGCCTGACAAGATTAGAAAAAGACCAGCTTAACTGGAATTCTATTCCTTTTTTTTTTTCAGAAAAAGTGAGAAAAGCAGAATTGTGCTTCTGAGAAAGTATTTCTCAAGAAGTTGCTGCTACTGCTCAAAACATTTTAGAAACTTTCTCCATAAAAGGAACTTGGACCATATGATAGATCTATCTATCTATCTATCTATCTATCTATCTATCTATCTATCTATCTATCTATCTATCTATCTATTTGTGGGGCATTATCAGTCAGTACCCACCAACAGATGAATAAAGAAAAGTTGGTACATTAACTGTATACATGTGGGCAGGGGAAATGTGCGTGCACACACACTAGTATTATTTAGCCATGACGAAAAATGAAATGTGCCACATTCACAGCCCTACTTGAAGGATAATCAAAGTTGAGATCATCATGTTGCGTGGAGGAATCACATGAATTTACTCATCTGTGGAATTTATATATTAAGAATAATTGACATGAAGGAGCCAGGCACCAGTGACTCCTACTCAGGAGGCTGAGATCTGAGTATTATGGCAGAAAGCCAGCCTGGACAGGAAAATCGGAAAAATCTGAGATTCTTGTCTCCAATTCGACACACACACACACACACACACACACACACACACACACACACACACACATGCAGAGCTGTGGTTCAAGTGGCAGAGCACGAGCCTTGAACAAAACAGTACAAGGACAGCACCCTGGCTCTGAGCTCAAGTCCCTGGACCGGCACAATAACAAGAAAAATTTGACATGAAAATAAAAGGGGTTCTATTTAAGGACTAACCAGTGGGGGTCAACAGGGAAAGGAGCTGCTGAAAGAATTACTATAATCAATGTCAGAATAAAATCAACTTTTAAAAATCTTACAAAACGAGGAAAAAGTGGAAAGAATAACAGAGGGGGTACATCACCTAAATGAATGATGGGCATGAAACCTTTCTTCTGTATAATATAGACTGACAGAAAAAGAAGCTAAAATATAGATTCACAGAAAAAGAAACTATAATAATCATTTTCCTTATCTCTAAGTTTTTGCCTTTGGTAACTTTCCTAAAATTTGCAGTTAGTTTTGATACAAAAGTGAGTTTAGAAATAATTAAATGAATTTCCAGCATTAGTTATTGGAATCAGTTCAAAATAAAAAAATGAAAATAAAAAATATTGTTGTTATTTTTGACAGTATTGGGGATTAAATTAAGGGCTTTGGGAATCGCTAGTTGTTTATTGAGTGGGAAGTTCTCATACTTATGCCTGTACTGGTTTGAGTTTTGATCTTGCCATTACTGGCATGACAAAGGTGTAGCACCATACGCAGCTTTTGTTGTTTGAGATGGAGTCTCAAAACTTTTCTGGAACTAGCTGAAGTCATGATGTTCTGAAACCACTTGAAAATATGGTCACTTATATTTTAGGAGTTTTGCCTTCTCTTGGAAATTAACAAGTAACAGAAAAAAGTAAATTTACTCCTAATAAAAGTGGAACAGGTTTCATCGCTTTAGAGAAAGAGATGCCTCCCACATTGACTTCTGCTAACACTGGTGGGTACCACTATAAGGATGAACTGATTCATCCCGTAAAGCCAATTGGCATGAAATCTGCCGTTCAATTTTGCTGAGGATTGAACTTACGGCCTTAAGTGTGTAGGGAAATATTCTACTGATGTTTGGCATTTTAAGGAGACAAAAAGTATAAATTCTGTCCTAGATAGAGGATTCTCTATTCTTGCCTTGTTGAATTCTGAAGTGGATTTAGGGGATTTTGGTCAATAAAATGCACGTAAAATTGAAATATATCAGTCTGAGGCAGAAATCCATGAGGCAATGTCCAGTTCTTCATGTGTGGGTGGTTTCTGCTGAGACAGTGTTTGAAGCACGGGCTTCTTTAAGGAGCAGAATCAGAAGCCATAAACTGCTACAGAATGTGTGGAATGTACACCCTCACTGTAACCCAGAGTGACTGGAAATCATTTTTATATGTCCTAGCCCATCCACTAAAACACACTAAAATTACTTCCCTTGCATCAATAAGCAATGGAACTGTTGTGCCATGTTTTTCCTATAATTTTTCTAATTTTAGAATTAAAAATTGAAATCAGTAGAGTTAAATCAATAACTTCAGAGATAACGAAGTGCGTATGTGCATAAGACTTCGAAGTCTTAACCTTTACTTGCCTAACATGACCGAAGCAGAATGTGCTGCTGTTGTTACTGCTTCTGTCGCATACTACATAAACAAAATGACATTGCACTCCTTGTGTTTCTGACACAGCTAATCAAAAACACACTAAATCTCACTCTGTAATGTGTATCACATTTTTAATGTGGAAGTTGCTAGAATGAAAAACACATTTTTGACAGATTTTTTAGAAATCATAAAAAATATGTCTTTTAATTGTAATTCTGAAGTGTTCAGATTTAAATGTATCATAGCCATAAAACTTAAAAATAATTTTACATCACATTTATTGTTTTGCATACAATAGCAGACATTTATTAATATTTTAAAAATCCCCGAAAAGCACAATAAATTTGGCTTCTTTTCCCCACAAAAATGGGAAATATAGTTCAACAAAGGAAAATTTTAATTATTTTTACACACCACTTATAGGTTTATAGTTTTAAAAATACAACAAAGAAAAAATAACTAATACTAATTGATTAATACTTAAAGAATAAAACAGTTTACAATAATATGGTAAGCAAAAAACAAGTCACCATTTTAATATAATTGTCAAACAAATAAGCTATTACAGTATAGTTTACTCCAAGAATATAATGAGCTCATTACAGAGCACTTCTGTACACACAAATATGAAACAAAGTAATACAATATGTACTGCAGCAGTTACAAATTAAAAATTGTCATAATGTATACAAATTAAATACTCCCTCCCCCCTTGACATAGTGGCTTCTTATTCCTTAAATGTAGAAACTCTGCCCTTCATAGTAGAAAGCTGAAATCTTTTCATCAAAAGGCACATCTTATCTGTAAGAGAAAAGATACACATATATAAATAACCTTTTTGAAACAAATATAAATACATGATTAGACCCATGATTACTTTAAAATTTTCTGACATTATCTTTTAAATTTTAATTCTAATTTCCAGGGGAAAATTAACTGCTACAGATCATTGAAAACCATATTATAGCCACAATACTCAGACTTGTATATATTATTAATGACTTTAATTTACTTAGATGCAAGATGTTTCTACAACTTTAATACACATAGTTTTCCAAATGATTCTATTTCTAAGGCTTCAGAAAGGAGGATTAACTAAATGTGTAAGCCCGAAAATATACTGAATAACAAAAACGTGTGTATTTGAAGGATGGTAACAAAAATTATTAATAAAAACAGAAAGGCTTCAATAAATGCAAAAGGGGTAAACGCTTGCTCATTTTTCTCTTACTGGATAATTTATGGCAATACTAAAATGTATTTTAAACCACACATTTTTACAAACCTTAATTCTAATTATGCAACTTCCTTTACTATTCCTTAAATCAAATGCAGGCTTTTAATAAGAGATCACATTTACAATTATTAAGTCAAAGCAAAGAATAGCCTAACTTTTGTAAATTTTAGTAAATTTCTAATCTTGCATTATAAATATTCACAACTCAGAAAAGCTTGTTTTCCTGTTGCTGTTTTTTTTTTTTTTTGGGGGGGGGGGGGCCAGACCTGGGGCTTGGACTCAGGGCCTGAGCACTGTCCCTGGCTTCTTTTTGCTCAAGGCTAGCACTCTGCCACTTGAACCACAGTGCCACTTCTGGCCGTTTTCTGTATATGTGGTGCTGGGGAATTGAACCCAGGGCCTCATGTATAAGAGGCAAGCACTCTTGCCACTAGGCCATATCCCCAGCCCTCCTGTTGCTGTTTAGTCACCTGATAGACAGCTATCTATTAAATATCTCTAAATAATTAGCATAAGATATTGAAATTTGGATGTAGTTTGAGAATAAGATTAACTATTTAAAAATATATTTAAGTTCACTTGAAAAATGCAACACTAAGAATCATTTTGATAGGCATAAAATTCCATTGTGTATATGTACCACATTTTCCTGATCCATTCGTCTACTGAGGGGCACCTGAGTTGGTTCCATATTTTAACTATGACAAGTTGTGCTGCGATGAACATTGTTGTGCTGGTGTGTCGTCTTGTGGATAGATGCCCAAAAGTGGGGTTGCTGGGTCATAGGGGAGCTCCATGTTTAGCCTTCTGAGGAATCTCCATACAGCTTGCCAGAGTGGCTGAACCAGTTTACATTCCCACCAACAATGGCCATATCCCCTCCAACATTTGTTATTGTTAGTTTTCTTGATAAAAGACATTCTTACTGGGGTGAGGTGGAATCTCAATGTTGTTTTAATTTGCATTTCTTTTATGGCCAGTGACATAGAGCACATTTCATATGTTTCTTGGCCATTTCATTTCCTCATCAGAGAAGTCCCTTTTTAAGTCTTTAACCCACTTGTTGAGGGGGCTGTTGGTTCTTTGCGGTTTTGTTTTGGAGGAATTCAATTTTTTTAGTTCTGCATATATTTTAGATATGAGGCCTTTGTCCATTGTACGGCCGGTAAAGATCTTTTCCCAATCTGTGGGCTTTCTGTTTATCTTGCGAGCTATGTCCTTTGCCATGCAGAAGCTCTGCAGTTTGGTGCAGTCCCATTTCTCCAACCTTTCTTTGATTTGTAGCATTTCTGGGTCTTTATTAAGGAAGTTTTGTTCTGTGCCAAGGAGCCGAAGTGTTTCTCCTACTCCTTCTTTTAGTGTTTTCAGAGTATCTGTTATTTCGAGGTCTTTGATGCATTTGTAATGGATCAGGAAAATGTGGTACATATACACAATGGAATTTTATGCCTCTATCAGAAAGAATGACATTGCCCCATTCATAAGGAAATGGAAGAACGTGGAAAAAATTATACTAAGTGAAGTGAGCCAGACCCAAAGAAACATGGACTCTATGCTTTCCCTCATAGGAAATAATTAGCCCAGGTTTAGGCTAGTCACAGCAGAGGATCACAAGAGACTAATAGCTATACCCCTATGATCGCATAAAATGATGCTAAGTGAAATGAACTCCATGTTATGGAAACAACTGTTATATCACTGTTGTAATTACTTTCAACATGCCATGTGAAACCGTAGCTTCTATTGTTGATGATCCTCTTGTATCCTTCCCTTCCTGTGGTTGTCCCTGCGCTATCACTGTATCTCATCTGAGTACACTGGATACTGTATACACTGATATTAGAACTAGGGAAGTGAAAGGGAATATTAAAATCAAGAGACAAAGGATAAAAAGACAAACAACTCCAAAAGCAATACTTGCAAACCATTTGGTGTAAAACAACTGAACAACTCATGGGGAGAGAGGCAAAAAGGGGAGGGTGGAAGGGAGGAATGATGGAGGAAGCAACAAACAGTATAAGAAATGTACCCAAGACCTATGTATGCAACTGTAACCTCTCTGTACACCACTTTAACAATAAATAAGTATTAAAAAAAAGAATTCTTTTCAAAATGAATTCATGCAACTCCATTATCACTTCCTCAGTAAGTCTAAGTTGCTATTCTCAACTGATATTTGTTTATCTTTTTATTTCTTACTTAATTTTCTGTTTGGTAAGTTCAAAAAGTCGTTTCAGTGGGAACAGTTTTGGGAAATGTTGACTTCCCAAGAAAGAACTGAACATAGGTATGATGGCCACACAGCCAGGACAGGACAGACACAAGGTCTGATTTCAGATCATTGCAGTTGCAGACTTTGTCATTAAAGGCATCTGAACTAACCATCTGCCCATCACTACAGATGTGTTAATGCATGACACTTTGGCTTTTTCTGTTGTTGTTTTCCCTCTTGCTTATTTCTGTGAGGATTAAACCCAAGCCCCTGAATATTTGGTAAGCAAGTTATTATAAAATCTGCATACTGTGATGTTTAGGTGTAAGTGGAGAAGAGAGAATTCTTTCCTATGGCCTACTGTCCACAGATGAATGAAACAAAACTATTAACGACAACAACAACAAAACTCTACATAAGTCTTTTCTTTTGTTACCTGTTTAAGTAAAGACAAACATGTTATGGTGCCTATGAGTAAAGTATCAATTTATCCTGCAAATATCATACCACTAGACATTATAGTATAAAATT